>NW_006159562.1:1540697-1591953 GCF_000334495.1 Tupaia belangeri chinensis | reverse complement strand
TGATTTGACATCATTGTTTATATCTGAGGTTCCCAAGGATATACCTGATGGTTTACTTCTTAGTTCACAAACACAAGGTTAAATTGAAACGATGTATTTCTTTTAAGAGTTTGTTTTGCTAAAGGGCATATGCTATTGCTGGAGAGACAGAGAGACAGAAAACAAGAAATCACCCCCCCACACACACACACACACACACCGGGGGTGGCCACTCTGCAATCCCTTCTCTTCCATTGTCCTCATGGGCTTTTGAGCATACATCCATATGCGCTTGGTGTAAGTTTCAAGGTACTGGGTCCGGGATTCAAACCGCGGTGGATTGCATAGGAGTCCAGTAATGTAACCATTATGCCATCTGCTGGTTCCCAAATGATGTATTTTTAAAGTCTTGCTTTGGATTCATATTTTCATTTTGTAAAGGACATGTTTTAAGGGATCTACACAATAATATAAAAATTGCACGTAAGACTTGGAGGGGGATTTTAAGGAAATAGTGAGGAGAAAGGCCTGACATGAAGAAAGAAGTCGGTTTTCTGCACAGATGCGAGGGAAGGCTATAAGGAAAGAAGAGAGCGAGCAGGCTGTGTTTAGACGTTTGACTTACACCACAGTGCAGTGAAACTAGTCGATTCAGCTCATTGCCTTCAATCTCCTCAATCAGTACAGCCTTGCCAATTTTTAAACCAGCCAGCAGAGAGCAAGGATGACGGGACGGCCGCGCTGCAATCCATTTATTGTTCCACGCAGAGCTGTAGCTAGAGTCCTACCAAGCCATAACATCAAGAAGGAGCAGATTGCACTTGACCTCCAGACGAATGGCTTTCGATGGAGTCTTAGATGGAGATAAAGGAAGTCAGCCGCTAGGGCTCTGATGGTACAAATGGCGGGAGAAGGAAACAATCTAACCACCTCCGTATAAAGAAGACATGGAGATAAGAGATTTACAAGGTCAAGGAAGGAAGAGGAAATACAAAGGCCCTTAAAAAAGGAAACGATTCCCTGGCTTCAGGAAATTAACTGCGGATTCTTTCCTTGTAACTTGGAGCCTTAAATAGTAAGAGATGTCTGTGTTCCGTGGAGAGGAACATCTGTCTGACTCCGCTGGAACTCAAGACGCTTATTGGTATCCAATGGTATTCCAATCACCTGGCTCTTGGAAACCCCTCTGGTTTTAGTGTTGCAATTTTTCCATCTCTACATAGTTGACCTCAGCCGAATCATTGATCACTGATGAATGATTCTTCGTTATCCCCAGATCACTAGCTTTTAAGTTTATGTTACAGAATTCCTACTTGAAATATCTCCGTCGATTAACTAAGAGGAAACGTATGTAATTCTTAAGTATGGCCTCTACATTCAAGGTTCAGGGAACGATTTAGTTACAAAAGCAAGTGACTGGGGCTAGATGGTGGCACAGCAGTAGCGCAGTATTCTGTGATACTGGACTCACATGGGAAGGTGCAAGGTTCATGTCCTGAGATGGCCTTACACATGCCAGCATGCATGTGCCCCTGACCTGGCCTGGCTGAGGCTGGGAGTGGATTGTGTCCTAAAGACTCTATTGGGGGAGCTATCTCTCATTCTCTCTCTCTCTCCTCTCTCTCTGTATTTCTTCTTCTCATGGAAGACATAAATACATAAACATTTAAAAAGTCAAATTTCTGAGTATAATGAAACTGGAAGTGTTATTTTAGTAGCAGCTGTTAGGACTACCCTACTTTTTTTGTTTCACTTGCCAGAGAGAGACAGAGAAGGGGATATAGAAAGCACCCTTGACTGGGGCATGGGCACACCATAATCCTTTCTTCATTTCTCCATCCTGTCGGGATTTTAGGTGTGCATACAAACATGTGTGATGTGTTTTTCTAAGCTGTTGGGCCCGGGATTCAAGCTGCACAGTTGGTCATATGGAATACATTTCCCGTAACCACCAGGCCACAGGGCTGGCCCGGAGGATCTCATCTTTGAGAAGGGTTTTGCTGAGTCCAGAGACACATTTCTATTAGGGCTCCCCCTGCTTAATCTCTCTTCATGTGCTTCCAGATCATAATTTCTGAGCTCCCAGGAAAAGCATCAACTCTGGTACTTTCCAAAAGCCTAATTCCTCTCATTTGGGAAGAGACCCAGAGGTCTTAATGCCAGACGTGCCACCTTGCAGTCGTAGGCACTACGGCCAAATGCCAAGCATTAAAATATCCCAAAGACGATAAGGCAGAGCCAAAACAGAAAGAAATCAGAAGGAGAAAACTAATCATATTAATGACACCCCGTTATCATTACATAATACAGAACTCAACTGATCATTTCTGTTACACCCCCTATGAGTAATGTTTGTGCTTTGAAACTTTTAAAATATTTAAAACAAGAAGAAATGAAATGCATGGCAACCAGTTAAGGTCATACCTTTAGGGTAAAAATGATAAAATATTAAAATGAAATAAATAAATGTTCTGAGATACAGAGATCCTGTTGAGATGAATTATTCAAAGTAGGAAACACACGTGACAGCCACTCTGTTACACGACGGAGAGTAAGGATGGCAAGGTCAAGTGTGGAATGGTGCCAAGACCTGAGGACATGCCATCAAATAATGCCAAACAATTTTCTAACCTATGCTTGGATTCACGGAAAGGGACTTCGAAGAAAGAAAAGGTGTGATTGACTAGTGTAAAGTGTGATGAGAGAGTAGACCCTGAGAGTTTGAAAATGGTATTTCCACACCCAGGTGGTCAGGAGAGATGAGGTTATGCTGCAATAACAAACAACTCCCAAGTCTTAATGGCTTAAAAACAATACATTTTGTTTCTTGTTCACAATAGATGTCTGTCATGAGTTAGTAACAGTTTCTGCTTATAAGTTAACTTAAGAATTGTGGTTGTTGATATTGTCGAAGTCACTAACTTGAACTTTGCCCATTTCTGTTTCAGAGAAAAGTGAGAGATCAGTATTTCAGATTCATAAAATGCTAAGGTCCAGAAACAACTCATATCACTTAAAAAATATTTTAAATTTGTGATAGGGCATGTGCTCTCACTAGAGGGAGAGAGAGAAAGACAGAAAGAGAAAGAGAGATGAATCACCACTTCGGGGGATCAATCTCACTGGAATCCCTTCTCCTCCATGCTTCTTTTGAGATTTTGGGCATGCATTCATGTGCCTGACATGTTTTTCAAGCCACTGGGTCCAGGACTTGAACCATGTTTTTCAAGCCACTGGGTCCAGGACTTGTAGTCGGCCATGTGGGATCCAGCTGGCCCAATCATCATGCAACCTGCTGGCTCGGTATATTCATTTTTTCCATGAGTGAGAGAGATGGAGAGGTAGCACCCCAAACAGGGTATTCATGCTACTGCCCACTCCTGCCTCAGCTGGGCCCAGATCATGGGCACACACACACACACCTGGCATATTCAGAGATGTCTCAGGCTTGATCCCTGGACCTTCCCATGTCGGTCAGCCTTGCAGAGCCTTGCATTTTACTGCTGTATCACTTTCTGGTCCTGACTCACATCACTTTGGATCAAACACCCTGGCCAAGGCCACTTCTTACCCTGTGTTCTGAGGTGGGGAGAGAACAAAAAGGAGGTGGAGAACAACCCTCGGGATTCCCACGCAGCCTCATACCTTCGCTTGCTTGGGAACTTCACCCCCTTCTTTGCTCATGAGAGAAACAGCTCCTGCCTCCAGCATGTAACTTGTGGCTAAGATGTTCATAAACTCAGGACGACTTTAAGGAAAGGATTGTGACTTTAATTTTAGTGCCATAAATCCGATGCCATAAATGTAATGGAAACCCAATGGACTTTGGGAGCGAATGAGGGCATTAGCCGTCATCTAGCCTTAGGATCTTGGATCCAAATGGCTCCAAGAGCCAAGGTGGGTCCTGTGAATGAATGAAGAGGGCCAGGGCCACATGGGAGGGAGGGAGGAGTGGGGATGGGTGCATAGACAGCTTGGGGCCTTCTAGAGGGACTAGGGGTCTCCACACCAGCTAATCATCATCAGGGATTGTAAGACAAATGTCCCCTGATTTTCTAATATTTTAAAGAGAAACTGGAAACAGAGATGGTTTCTGTTTTGCAAATGTGAAATCTGATTTTTCAACAATGGTTTTTAATTTCATACAATTTCAGACACTGTTTGGAGCCAGCCAAACATGGCAAGAGCCCCCAGTGGTGACTAGCCAAGGTTTACACCTCCTTCCTTCCTGGCAGGGGCAATAGCAGCACCAGGACCCTTTGTTTGGTCAAAATCTGACTCAGAGGCCAGCAGATGGCATAATGGTTATATTGCTGGACTCCCACATGGCCAACCATGGTTCAAGTCCTGAACCTGGCAGCTTGAAACTCTCACAAGGCGTGTGTGCATGTGTGCCCCAAATCCCAAAAGAACAATGGAGGAGAAGGGATTGTGGTGTGTCCATCCCCACTGGGGATGAACTCTCACTTTCTGTCTCTCTCTGTCTCTCTGGTAAGCGCACATACCCTATAGCAAAAATGTCTCTTCAAAAAAAATCCAACTCAGAACCCAATATGTAGAGAGGGGGATCTGAAAAATTGCTTTGGTTGAAGCAAGTGCAAACCCAGACCCACCAAATAAAAAAAATAACAGTAATAAATAAAACTCTTTTTTATGGCTGTATACTATTATACAAATGTGTCATCATTTACTTAGCCAAGCCTGTCATTGACACTTAGATTATTCTCAACCTTTCCTATCGTACTTCAGTTTTATGATAAACAACATTTCCGTGCATACAAATATTTGCCCATGCCTGAGATTCTTGACTTAGGCTAAATTTCTAGAGGCTGTATTATTTGATCAAAGAACATAAATAGTCTCCTGATTCTTAAAATATATCATCAGATTGCTTGACAGCAATGGTGCAATGGAGCCCCCAACAGGGTCTCCCTGCCACAAGCCATTCCTAGTCTCAGCTGCTGGGGTGATGGCCCAGTTACTCAGAGTGGGCCTGAGACATGAACCCTGGACCTTGCCCACATGGTCCATTTGCATCAACATTTAGTCACCACTGGCCCCTCTTCTGTGCATATTTAAAGAATTATCTTGAAAATACTCTCTCCCTTGTCTGTCCCATCTGGATCACTTTGGATGTCAAAGGGGTAATTGGGTAGGACCCTTTATGAAGTCCACCCTGTGCTGAGAGGGGCAGGGACTGAGAGCAGAATGAAGCCTCTTCCACTGAAACTGTCTACACCATCGATGCATTGGGCAGCTTGGTTACCTTGGGCGATAAAGTCTAAATTCAGTGCCAGATCTGCCTTATCCTATGGCAGATCCTGACTTGAAAATATTTTTGCTTGGAGGGGGTTAAAACTTAAATGAACTCGTGTGCAGGAAAGCAAAATAGGTATGCAAGCAGAAATGAAGAAGTAGCTCCTTTCCTTCCTCCTCCTCCCACCCTCCAGGGGCTCAGTGTTAAGAAACAAGCAACAGGGAACCAGGGGGATGGAGGAATAGGGCAGTGGAAGTAAACAGGACACTCAGACTCCAACTGTGAGTGGTATACACAGCAGCAAAACGTGGAGAATCAGAGTGGGGTCTTCTGGCAAGACAGTCATGGGATTGAATTGTGCTCTGCCTTCCTATCTCGCATCAGTAAGTGGCTTTATCTCACTGGGCCTCAATTTTCTCAAGAGAATAATAATGGTATTTTATGTCTAAGTATTATTAAAAAATAATCCATGTGAAAAATTCAGTGTAGGGCCCAGCTCATACGCATAGCATTCAGGGACCCGAGGGGGCCATTGGCTAAAGCTCTTTCTTACTGCTGCAGTCAGAGCCCCGAGCTGTCTTCCCTGGGGTTGCCACACATTGCTTCACTGTAAGTGGCCTCACCAGCAAGGAGCAGGTCCCCTTAGCCCAGCTTCAGCAGTTGTTCAGCTCAAAGAAAAAAGGTACTTTTCGTTATGTGCTTTACGCAGGTTTGTCTGGGCTCAGTCATTCAAGATGGCCTGGGCTACTTGCCACCCTTTGCTAGCTTTTTTTTTTTTTTTTTCCTTTTCTTTTTTCTCCAGATTTTTGTTATAGGGCATGCTCACTCACCAGGAGAGAGGCAGAGAGAGAGATAGTGAGAGGGAAAGTGAGAAATCCTCCTTTAAGGGGATGACCATGCTGCAATCCCTTCTCCTCCATTCTCCTGGGATTTGGGACATGCATACACATGCATCCAGCATGAATTTCAAGCTGCCGGGTCCAGGACTTGAACCACTGTTGGCCAGGATTCCAGCACCTTAACCACCATGCCACTTGCTGGCCTTCCTTTCTTTTGCTTGTCTAAGTAATTATTTTTTTTCCCCGTAACTGATGATAATGGGTCAGGTCAGACCTGTTCCAGGCTGCATAGACTTTTAGCCATTTTCCCATCAATATTTGTTCGTTGTCTTTAAAATGTACCGGTTTTGCTTTTTTTAATGTTTTTTTGTTTGTTTGTTTGTTTGTTTGTTTTTTGGTAGAGACTCCAACTCCTACCATCCAACACGACACACAGTACATGGAAAGAGAAGAGCACAAGCATTCAGTGTGCGAGCAACTATATTCCTCTCCCACTCTTACGGATCCTTCCTGTAGCCTTTAAAATAAAGGCTAAAAGTGACTGGAAAAAGCCCAAAGGGAAGAAGAAAGCCAACGTAAAAGGCAGTCCAAGCAAGCATGCCAGATTTATAACAGCAGGGACACCTTCTCCCCACCACACGCGCATGCGCAAACACACACACATGCACACTCCTTTTTTAGCCAACTCTTCAGTTAGCATAATACTAACATTTCAGAAAGGCTTGGGTGATCTTCGTTCGGAAAATCGTGGCCAATGCTATTTCTAACCTAGAGAAGCCCTAGCTGCTTCTTCAGTTAGGGGTACAGAGTGTTTGCAAAGACAAAATGACATAATCCAAACGTGCTTGCTATGGCCACGGAAACCCTTCTCCCACTCCGTGTGAAGGTCAGACATGGAAGTCATGTAGATATTTTACCAATGTCACAGTGGTGGCTGAAATCACCAGCCAAGTTTTTAAAACAAAGAGGAGATGGTCCTGAAGCTCACATGAAAAGCCATTGCAACCTAATCTAAGTACTGCAAAGCTGGGTTCATGACTAACAGGAGAAAGTCGACGTCTTCTTCGGAGCCCAGAGACTGAGGGAAAAGGTTACATTTTCATGGAGATATGTGTGGGTAGGACAAGCAAAAGCAGTCCTTGCTTGCTTAAGAACAGACTGAGATTGGGACCAGCAGTTAGCATAATGACTATGTCACTGGACTCCCATGTAGTCAACTGCGGTTTGAGTCCCGGACTTGGTGGCTTAAACTCATCCCAGGCGTGTGGGCATGCAGGCCCAAGCTCCCGAGAGAAGACTGGAAGAGACGGGATTGCAGTGTGGGCATCCCCCTAGGGGATGATTTCTTGCTTTCTGTCTCTCTGTCTCTCTCTTTCTGGCGAGTGCAAATGCCGTATAGTAAAACGTCTCAAAAAAAAAAACCAAAAAAACAAAGAACAGACTGAGATCTTGGGTATGCACGTACTTTTGTGTTCCAGTGTAGACCAGGGACTGGGTTGTCCTAAACTGTCTGCCTTAATGAAGACGCTCCCAGACCTACATGGAAAATAGTTATCAACCTTCAGAGCTTATTTTTGCTAAGTTTTTTTTTTAATTTAATCTTCAGAGATGGAGGGTGGGAGGGCTCTTTATGCCACAATATACCCCCAGCCTGAGAGAGCCCAGCATGCACAGGGAGACCCTGGGATATAAAACCAGGAGCTTCTCTCATGGGGCCAGTTGTGTTATTGTTATCACCACCATCTGGCCCCAAGGAGACGTTTTTTTTCCTATGGTTAGAGAAAGATTTTTGGTATAGGGCATGAGCACTTGCGGAGATGCAGAAAGAGAGAAAGTGAGAAATCATGCCCTAAAGGACTGGCCACACCGCAATTCCTTCTCCTCCATTATCCTTTCAGGATTTTGGGCATGCACGCACACACACCCAGTGTGAGTTTCAAGCCACTGAGTCTGGGACTTGAACCGTGGTTGGGCATGTGGGAGTCCAGTGCCTTAACTATTATACCACCTGCTGGTCCCCCAAGGAGACTCTTATGCAGTCCTTAACCATCAGATCCATATTCTATTTACTTAATATGTAGGGTCTTCAAAAAGTCCACAGAAAATGCATATTACAAAAAAATTATGTATGAATTTAAAAAAGAATTTTTGCACCAAAATAAACTCATACTTTAATTTCATTTTTTCCATGAACTTTTTGAAGTCCTTGCATCGATTCCCCAGTGAAACAATGAGCCGATACACTCTCATGTGAAACTAATTATGATAGAATTAAAGTTTGCCTCCCTCGTTCTACAAATTAAATTACAGAGGCTCAGACTGAATTCTAAAAATCTCTTCTTGAGTCATAAGGAGAGGAAAATGAATCACACGTGTTGTGAAGCTGGGACAACATGAGTTGTGCAGAGCAGGGAGTTACGTACTCCTGGAGAAGCAGGGAAACCTGTATGGCAGAAATCAGAACACAGGAGTGGGAACCTCAGCTGCATCTTTAAAATAGCCCCCACGGAGCCAGAACTCGAGACGACATGATTGGTCTTGCAGCTGAGATGCAGCAGAGTCTCAGCCGACCATCTGTAAACTTGCTCGGCGATGATTCCTGAGAAATTGTAATGTTTGGCACCACTTGGGATTTTTTCAGGTTCCAAATCCTATTGGGTCGTTAAAAAAAGTCATGATGCATTTTTTCTATGCAAAAATGCATCATGACTTCTCTGACAACCCAATACGGTGGGATGTCCAAAATATTTTGAATGGCTATATTTACATCATCCATTTCCTTAAAATGTATTTATTTCTCCTATGAAAGAGAGAGGCAGAGAGAGAAAGAGGGAGATAGGCACCCCCAACAGGGTCCTCACACTGGAATCTAGCCCCAGAGTCAACCAGCCAGAATTATGCCCATATGGCGCATTCCTGAAAATCGTCTGGGCTCAGTCATTCAAGATGGCCTGGGCTACTTGCCACCCTTTGCTAGCTTTTTTTTTTTTTTTTCCTTTTCTTTTTTCTCCAGATTTTTGTTATAGGGCATGCTCACTCACCAGGAGAGAGGCAGAGAGAGAGATAGTGAGAGGGAAAGTGAGAAATCCTCCTTTAAGGGGATGACCATGCTGCAATCCCTTCTCCTCCATTCTCCTGGGATTTGGGACATGCATACACATGCATCCAGCATGAATTTCAAGCTGCCGGGTCCAGGACTTGAACCACTGTTGGCCAGGATTCCAGCACCTTAACCACCATGCCACTTGCTGGCCTTCCTTTCTTTTGCTTGTCTAAGTAATTATTTTTTTTCCCCGTAACTGATGATAATGGGTCAGGTCAGACCTGTTCCAGGCTGCATAGACTTTTAGCCATTTTCCCATCAATATTTGTTCGTTGTCTTTAAAATGTACCGGTTTTGCTTTTTTTAATGTTTTTTTGTTTGTTTGTTTGTTTGTTTGTTTTTTGGTAGAGACTCCAACTCCTACCATCCAACACGACACACAGTACATGGAAAGAGAAGAGCACAAGCATTCAGTGTGCGAGCAACTATATTCCTCTCCCACTCTTACGGATCCTTCCTGTAGCCTTTAAAATAAAGGCTAAAAGTGACTGGAAAAAGCCCAAAGGGAAGAAGAAAGCCAACGTAAAAGGCAGTCCAAGCAAGCATGCCAGATTTATAACAGCAGGGACACCTTCTCCCCACCACACGCGCATGCGCAAACACACACACATGCACACTCCTTTTTTAGCCAACTCTTCAGTTAGCATAATACTAACATTTCAGAAAGGCTTGGGTGATCTTCGTTCGGAAAATCGTGGCCAATGCTATTTCTAACCTAGAGAAGCCCTAGCTGCTTCTTCAGTTAGGGGTACAGAGTGTTTGCAAAGACAAAATGACATAATCCAAACGTGCTTGCTATGGCCACGGAAACCCTTCTCCCACTCCGTGTGAAGGTCAGACATGGAAGTCATGTAGATATTTTACCAATGTCACAGTGGTGGCTGAAATCACCAGCCAAGTTTTTAAAACAAAGAGGAGATGGTCCTGAAGCTCACATGAAAAGCCATTGCAACCTAATCTAAGTACTGCAAAGCTGGGTTCATGACTAACAGGAGAAAGTCGACGTCTTCTTCGGAGCCCAGAGACTGAGGGAAAAGGTTACATTTTCATGGAGATATGTGTGGGTAGGACAAGCAAAAGCAGTCCTTGCTTGCTTAAGAACAGACTGAGATTGGGACCAGCAGTTAGCATAATGACTATGTCACTGGACTCCCATGTAGTCAACTGCGGTTTGAGTCCCGGACTTGGTGGCTTAAACTCATCCCAGGCGTGTGTGCATGCAGGCCCAAGATCCCGAGAGAAGAATGGAAGAGAAGGGATTGCAGTGTGGGCATCCCCCTAGGGGATGATTTCTTGCTTTCTGTCTCTCTGTCTCTCTCTTTCTGGCGAGTGCAAATGCCGTATAGTAAAACGTCTCAAAAAAAAAAACCAAAAAAACAAAGAACAGACTGAGATCTTGGGTATGCACGTACTTTTGTGTTCCAGTGTAGACCAGGGACTGGGTTGTCCTAAACTGTCTGCCTTAATGAAGACGCTCCCAGACCTACATGGAAAATAGTTATCAACCTTCAGAGCTTATTTTTGCTAAGTTTTTTTTTTAATTTAATCTTCAGAGATGGAGGGTGGGAGGGCTCTTTATGCCACAATATACCCCCAGCCTGAGAGAGCCCAGCATGCACAGGGAGACCCTGGGATATAAAACCAGGAGCTTCTCTCATGGGGCCAGTTGTGTTATTGTTATCACCACCATCTGGCCCCAAGGAGACGTTTTTTTTCCTATGGTTAGAGAAAGATTTTTGGTATAGGGCATGAGCACTTGCGGAGATGCAGAAAGAGAGAAAGTGAGAAATCATGCCCTAAAGGACTGGCCACACCGCAATTCCTTCTCCTCCATTATCCTTTCAGGATTTTGGGCATGCACGCACACACACCCAGTGTGAGTTTCAAGCCACTGAGTCTGGGACTTGAACCGTGGTTGGGCATGTGGGAGTCCAGTGCCTTAACTATTATACCACCTGCTGGTCCCCCAAGGAGACTCTTATGCAGTCCTTAACCATCAGATCCATATTCTATTTACTTAATATGTAGGGTCTTCAAAAAGTCCACAGAAAATGCATATTACAAAAAAATTATGTATGAATTTAAAAAAGAATTTTTGCACCAAAATAAACTCATACTTTAATTTCATTTTTTCCATGAACTTTTTGAAGTCCTTGCATCGATTCCCCAGTGAAACAATGAGCCGATACACTCTCATGTGAAACTAATTATGATAGAATTAAAGTTTGCCTCCCTCGTTCTACAAATTAAATTACAGAGGCTCAGACTGAATTCTAAAAATCTCTTCTTGAGTCATAAGGAGAGGAAAATGAATCACACGTGTTGTGAAGCTGGGACAACATGAGTTGTGCAGAGCAGGGAGTTACGTACTCCTGGAGAAGCAGGGAAACCTGTATGGCAGAAATCAGAACACAGGAGTGGGAACCTCAGCTGCATCTTTAAAATAGCCCCCACGGAGCCAGAACTCGAGACGACATGATTGGTCTTGCAGCTGAGATGCAGCAGAGTCTCAGCCGACCATCTGTAAACTTGCTCGGCGATGATTCCTGAGAAATTGTAATGTTTGGCACCACTTGGGATTTTTTCAGGTTCCAAATCCTATTGGGTCGTTAAAAAAAGTCATGATGCATTTTTTCTATGCAAAAATGCATCATGACTTCTCTGACAACCCAATACGGTGGGATGTCCAAAATATTTTGAATGGCTATATTTACATCATCCATTTCCTTAAAATGTATTTATTTCTCCTATGAAAGAGAGAGGCAGAGAGAGAAAGAGGGAGATAGGCACCCCCAACAGGGTCCTCACACTGGAATCTAGCCCCAGAGTCAACCAGCCAGAATTATGCCCATATGGCAGGGGTATTCAGGGAGGCCTTGAGAGTGAACCCAGGACCTCCCCATGTGGCTTCAGCACTGTGGGACATTGCATTACTGCTGAACCACCCGCGCTGGCCTAACTTATCTTTTTTTTCAGAGCTGGCCTACATTATCTTATTATTATTTTTTTAAATTTTGCCAGAGGGCCCGTGTGCTCACCAGAAAAAGGAGAGAGAGAGAGAGAGAGAGAGAGAGAGAAATGCCATGGAGCACGATCACATTGCAAACCCTTCCCCCATCTCTCCTTCCTTTTGGGATTTTAGGCACCCATATGCATTTGCCAGCGTGTTTCTCAAGTCACTGGGTCCAGGATTCAAACCACATAACCAGCCACATGAGAGCCAGCCACCGTAATCATCCACGTTACCTGACATGCTCACATGCATGCTGGTGAAGAAGTAGCTTTGGGAGCTTCTGCTCTGAATACAAGCCAATGATGGAATGAACGAATCCCATAGCACGGTGTGGTGGACACCTACGTGCTTCTTCAAAACTATATGTGAACTGTGTGTACATGCTCACATGCATGTGTTTGTGTGTTAGTTAGCATTCATCATTTGGTAGTGGGCAGCACCATTAACACCTCATTGGATGCCTACAGTACATTAGGGTGCTTTCTCCACTGGAGTTTCAGAGCAGGATGTCTTTATCCAAGCCATACTGAACTGTGCAACAGTGAAATTCTACAGCCCTTCACTCCTTACTAGCAAGTTAGTGGTACCATTGGGAAACACAAAGTAACAACCCCAGAACCTACCTGATAAATAGGGTATTTATAGCCTATTACAAAAAACTGGGCCAGCAGGTGGTGTGGTGGTTAAAGCGGCTGGATGTCACATGGTCGACTCTGAGACGCCAGTCCTGAACCCCGTGGCCTGAACAACACACCAGGTGCATGAGCGTGTGTGCCCAAAATTCCGAGGAGAGAATGGCAGAGAAGGGATTGTGATGTGCCCTTTGCCCTTTGATGAGGTAATTTCTCATTTCCTCTGTCTCTCTGTTTCCCTGGTAAACACACATACTCTATAGCAAAAGTCTCAGAAAGAAAGAAAGGAAAAAGAAAAACTGTGTTTTTCCCAGGAACAGAGAATTCGAGTATAGCCAGTCTCCCCTACCTCCACGATTTGCTGTCAAAAACAAAAATAAATTCATGCTGAAACATGTTCTTATTAGCTTTTAAAACTGTATAAATAGATGTCAACATAGTAAACTAAATTCAAAACCTGAAAGAATTGAAAGTTATTTATTTGACCAATAAACAGAATCAAAGAAGGTTTGAATGACTTGCCCAGCGTCACACTGCTATTTAATGGCCCAGATGTTATCAGAACAGGACTTTGGACTCCCAGGTGGAAACTTGAGAGTACGGGGGGCTTTGGTCAGGCCCTTTCTCACTCTTAAATTCTACAACAACTCTGTGACCATGTTACCCCTCTCCTGCCACTCTTTTCAATTAAAAAAAAAATCAGTTGGTTAAAAGTAATTGCTTCATTAAGATGGAGAAAATTCCATATGAAATCACTAAAAATGGCATGGTGCCTCATTTATTTTAGGGATTATTTATTTAGTTAGTTTCAGACAAGATCTCACTGGATCCTCCTGCCACAGCCTCCCAGCTGGGAGCACAGGTGTGCACTACTGCACCTGACCTGTAGGGGGACCAGGAATAGAACCTGGCCTCCATGTGGTCCCAGTCTGAGAAGAACAGCGTCTTCCCAGCAAGCACCACCACAGCTGGGTCTAGGGACATTTTTGTACTTAAACACTTAATACAGGACCAGCAGGTGACATGGTTAAGACATTGGATTCCCACATGGTGGACCACAGTTCAAGTCCCAGACCTGGCAGCTTGTTTTCTTACTTTCTCTCTCTCTCTCTCTCTGGTGAGCACATGTGCCCTATAGCAAATTTAAGAATAATAATAATAGATACAATTAGGGACCAGTAGATGGTGTAATGGTTGCATCCCTTGACTCCCACATAGTTGACCACAGTTTGAGTCGTGGACCTGGCAGCTTAAAACTCATGCTGGGTGTGTGTGTGTGTGTGTGTGCCCAAAATCTCGAGAGGAGAATGCAGGAGAAGGGACTGTGGTGTGGCCATCCCTCCAGGGGAGGTGATTTCTCGCTTTCTGTCTCTCTCTGTCTGTCCAGCAAGTGCACGCATCCTATAGCAAAAATCTCTCTTTAAATAAATAAGTTAATTAATTAATTAAATTTAATAAATAATTCTTTAACAACAACAATGAAATAATACAGAGACATTATAGAGCACTGGAGACAAGGAAGGCAACCGGTCTATGATTGTGTAACATTCGATTATCTATGAACTTTGATCATATCCTGGAACATATAGCAAACCCTACTGTTGTTTCCTTGTACTAAAGTGCAGGTAGAATCTACGCCAATTTCATGCCGCTGTTCTAATCGTTTCTAGGATGAAGTTTCTTTAACTTGGAAAGATGTTTATGGGAGAGCATTTGATGTCACTGTTCCCACTGAAAACATGCTCTGTAAGTGCTTCCTGAAGAATGCAGGCTTGGGAACCAGCAGTTAGCATAATGGCTATGTCGCTGGATTCCCATGTAGTCGACTGTGGTTCGCGTCCCGGACCCGGTGGCTTAAAACTCACGCCGGGCACGTGTACATGCGTGCCCAAGATCCCGAGAGGAGAATGGAGGAGAAGGGATTGCGGTGTGACCGTCTCCTCTGGGGAGTGATTTCTCGCTTTCTGTCTCTGTCTGTCTGGCGAGCGCATTGTAGGAAAAAACCTCCCAAAAAAAAAAAAAAAAAAAGGAAAGAAAGAAAGAAAGAAAAAAAAAAAAAGAATGCAGGCTGAAGTGAGCCCTTTCCAAGGACTGCATGAGGTTTTGTTAGTATTTGCTGTGGTCCAGCCTCAGCTGGGCTTATGAGGTAAAAAAAGAAATTTTGTGCCCATTTTTGTTGTCGTTTGTGTTTTGTTTGCTAGAGGGTGCATGCACTTCCCAAGAGAGACAGAGAGAAGGAGAGAGAGGAAGCACACCCTAACGAGCCATGATCACACCACGGTCCTTTCTCCTCCATCTCTCCATCCTGTCATGATTTTGGGGAGGCACACACATGCCTGGCATGTTCTTCAAGCCACTGGGGCTGGGATTCAAACTTTAGTCGATCATGGGGCATCTAGCTTCCTTATCCCCTCAGTCTTGGGATCAGCCCATTTTGTGCCTGTTTTAATCACATGGAATGGTTGTCTTTTCATCAGCCTGACTCCCAGCCCCTGCTGGCTAAGTCCTGGGAAGTCCCTAATGTATTAGAAGACAGGAGTATGGTGAGGAATGTGGCATTTGTGTAGGGGATGCTCTGAAACCTTGTTTCCATGCATATTCCTGCACAATATTTCAATAATGCTACAGAAGGCAGAAAAAAAATTACTATGAGAAAACCAAAGCACATAAAATGGCATGACCTGCCTTCAATCTGACAGGTGCAGACCCATGACTGAAATCCAGGTCAGGGGAAGTCTGGCCTAGGGTCATCCTCTGTAGCAGGGGAGGACACTGAGTAAAGAGATTACTCCATTTCAAGGTATCTTCATTTGTCCTGTTCCTGCCCAGCATGACTCCAGAATTGGGCCTCTGGCTCCTAGGTATCCCTTCTTCCCTGCCATGGGTTCTGCCATGGGTCTTGTGTCACTCACATACTGCCTTGCACTGTGGTCCCTTTTGTTGATATGTCGATAGGGTAATCACAGGCTACCTTACTTCCTCGATTTTATCTTTGGATCAATTGGAGGAAAGAGAAAATGCTGGACTAAGACCAACCCTGGCCCTTTATTTTCAGTCTACCCTTTGCCTGTACATCTAAAAAGACCTCATCTGAGGCTGGCTCCTCAAGAGATGCTGGAATCATATGGAAGATTGTGGGTTGACTGGTTGGCCCACATCATGCACACCTGTGATCCTGATTGGCTGGAAGGCTAGGAATGGGGTGGGGTGGCAACACCGTGTTGAAGATGCTTTTCTTTCTCTTCCCATTCTCCCCAAATCCTCCCATTACTCACACTCATGAAAGAAAAACCTAAAAAAAAAAAAAAAAGCGAAAAAGGATAACTGCTTAAAAATATCTTACTGAGTCGCTCAATGGTCTAGTGGCTAAGAGAGCAGGATCCTACATGGCCAGCCACAGTTCAAATCCTAGCTGTAATGGCTTGAAATATAACATGTTTATGTGTGCCTCAAATCCCAAACAGGATGGAAAAAATGAGACTGTGGGGTGATCATGTCCCATGAAGGGGGTGCTTTCTCTCTCTCTGGGGAATGTCTGTGCCCTCTGGCAATAATAATAATATTTTTAATAAAGATCTCATTGGACTGGTAAAATAAGATTAGCACTTATTGGGTATCTAGAGTGCTAAATATGATACTAAGGACAAGTGATGGCCTCAACATGCTAAGAGACCACAGGAGTTTAAGCCCAGACAGTCTGACTCCAGAACCCACATCCTTAGCTATGACAATGCCATTGTCTCCCACGATGCTATACTTGCAAGTTTTGTGTTAGAAGAACATTTAAGTTTCTTGAAAATGGTAGGATTCTGTTTTCTTCCCATGCTGTGGCATAAATACAAACTAGGAACATACCTAATGAACAGCTGTGATTGATATTTTCATCTTAATTGGGGATTAAATAGCAAAGAAATTGTTCTACTTAGCATACTTTATGATGTCCTAACTTTTCTAGTAATTAATTTCAAACAGATTTTTAAAAAATAGTGGCAGAAAATAGTACCAGAATAGCTTTTAATGGTATGTGTGGGAAATTAACTGAACATATTAAAAAGATTTAGTATCACCCACTGTTAGCATTTATTTAGTTTAGTTTGTTATAAGGCACATGAACTCATTGGAGACAGAGAGAGAGAGAGAGAGAGAGAGAGAGAGAGAGAGAGAGAGAGAGAGAGAGAGAGAGAGAGAGAGAGAGGGAAATCACCCCTGACAGGAATGACCACACCACAATCCCTTCTGCTCCATTCTCCTCTTGAGATTTTGAACATGCACGTGCACACACACACATTTGGTATGTTTTCCAATTGTTGGGTCTAGGACTCAAACCACATAGGCAGTCATGTGAGATCCACCTGCCTTAATGTCCATGCTAACTGCTGACTCTAGCATTTATTTTTTTACCTCCAAATAGCAACATGAGAAAATTTAACTATTTTTTCTCTTTTTTTGACAAGAAGTCTTTAATAAAGATTTTTAAATGCCAGGAATTTAATGGAAAACAATGAAAAGGTTATGTATACAATCCAGTCAATGAAATTTTATCATTCATGTCATAAACTTTTTCTTCAAAATCTGTACATATTCTTGTGATGCTCTCAAAAGTAGATCCTCAGTTCAGTTTGACTTCTCAGTAGATCTTCCTCCCTAAAAATAAGACCATTAATTAGGAGGTACAAAAGGAAAGTTTAGGTATGTCAGAAAAATTTATACTAAAATGCTTTTTAAAGCTTATGTGTTTCTTGCTTGAGAGAGAGAGAGAGAGAGAGAGAGACAAACACCTTCAACAGGATCTCACACCACAATTCCCACTACTGTTCCCCACCACCAGACTTTCGCAGCTGGCCAGGATCACAGAGCATGTACACATACCCAGTGTGCACAGAATGACTCTGTAACTGAGTTCTGATTTTCCATATGGCTTCCAGCATTGTGAGCATTGTGCTAACACTCTGCCATCACAGCTGGGTCTAAAATTTTTTTTTAAAGAAAACATTTTATTGATATGTAATTAGAATGTAGACTTTTTTGGGGGGTGGTGGTGGATTAATGGTTAGAAAATAATTGTAAGTATGTAAATAAGTAATTTATGTAAATGTTAAAGCTAAATCACATAGTTATACCCATTATACAAAAATTTTAATCAAAATATGTTTGTGTATTAAAAATAACTGCCAAATGAACAAATGAGAAGAATGTATCAATTAGGCATGTTTTCATTATGCAATTATTTACACAGAATGGTTTATATTTCATATTCATATTGCAGAGTTTCTTTCCTATTACTAAACATACTTGAGCAGAGGAGAATGAATACTCATCACTCTGAAAAAGTTCCAGAAAGGATTTTTGCAGTAGATAGGAGGTTGAGTTAGGTTGGACTTCAAGGTCCCTTCTGATTTGAAGATTCTATACTTTCCAAGTTAGACAACTGAAATAAGGTCAGTACCCTCATGGACTAGATTCCATAATGAAACAAAAGGCCCCAGAGGTAGTGAGCAGTGGTGAGATACCATGGGGCATTGGAGCCAGGCAGCCTGATCCTGTTGTTTGACACTACCACTTATTGGCTGTGTGCCTCCAAGCTGGTTATGTCTCCTGTCAGTGCCTCAGTTCCCTCATCTGTAAAATGTGGGTAATGGTACCAACCTCAGAAAGTTGCTGTGAAGATTGAATGACTTGCTGTAAGCAAAGTGCTCAGAATGGCCCCTGACACACAATAAAATTCTGTATCTTAGCTGTTCTATTATTTTTAAGAACAACAAGGCAGATTGTGTGTTCAAGATGAACAATTCCCTTTGGCCCTTTTGTGGTCTCCCACATGGAATAAATGGTAGTCCATTCTGAATTAAAGGAAATTTGGAAGAGTCAAGGTAAAATAAGGCATTTTATGTGAAAGAAGCATAGAAATGTCTAATATTTATGGAGAGGAATGAGCTCTTCACTGGCCTAGTGATATTGGGAATGGCAGTGTGAGAGAAGAGAGAAGGCCTGTGATGCACATTTTAACCTCACATACACACACGCCAACCCAGCACATAGACATGCTCCTTGGCAACCAAACTTGTGGAATGGAGGGCTAAGTCTGGCTATAGCTCTGCTTTGCAAACGATCCATCGTACAGATGTAGCCAGAAAGACAGAAAGAGACAGAGAAACAGAAAGTGAGAAATCACCCCTCGGGGGGATGGCCATGCTGCAATCCTTTCTCCTCCATTCTCCTCTTGGGATCTTGGGCACACACGCACACATGCCCGGCATGAGTTTAAGCCACCGGGTCCAGGACTCGAACCATGGTTGACTACATGGGAGTCCAGCAACATAGCCATTACGCCAACTGCTGGTGCCCGGATATAGCCTTTTTTAAAAGAGAAGGAATTCTCTGTTTGTGAGGATGTATATTAACTTCTAAATCCTGTTTCTGTCACTTATTAACTGTGATTTAACATCTCTAAGCCTGTTGACTCATCTGCTAAATGAAATTAATAGTACGGCCAGCCCTATAGCCTAATGGTTAAGGGAGCAAAATCCAACATGGCAGATAACAGTTCAAATTCAGGTCCCGAAGGCTTAAAAAACACACCAGATATGTGTGCTTGTTTTCCCCAAATCCCGACAGGATGGAGTAAGAAAGGAGAAGGGAACTGCAGTGTGACCACACCCCATGGCGGAAGGTGCTTTCTCCCTCTTGGTCTCTCTCTCTGTCTTTCTCCGACAAATACACATGCACTCTAGCAAATTAAAAACAAAACAAAACAAACAACAATGGGGTTGGCAGGCGGCATAGTGGTTAAGGTGCTGGACTCCCACATGGCTGACCATGGTTCAAGTCCTGAACCTAGTCCCTTGCTTTCTCACTTTCCCTTTCTTGCTCTGCCTCTCTTTGGTCAAATTAAAATAATAATAATAATAACAAATAAACATAAATAAATAATTCTTTTAAAAAAGAGAATGAATAGTATTTATTTCACTTGTCTCATATCTAAAATAGTGACCATCTTACCTAACTCCTAGGATGCTTGTGACGATAAAATGAGAATCAACCTAGCATGTAGTTGGTGGTGTGGTGATAATGCAACCAGCCCTCATGGGAAAGTTCCTGGGTTTGCATCCTGGGACCTCTCTGTAGATGCTGAGTGCATGCATGTACCCGTGATCTGGGCCAACTGATGACTGGTCATCAGTTACCAGTGTTCATGCTTTCTTTTCTATTGCCAATCACAGAAGCATTCAAATGCTTGTCAGAGGCTGACCCACTTGGGGATACCTCTCCCTTTCTCATGGAAAAATAAATAAATAAAATAAAAAAACAAACAAAAAAACCCAAAAACAAATCCAAACCAAAAAACCCTAGCATGTAGGAAATGTTCCTCCAGAGTCCCCTATTCTTCTTTTTCTTTTTTTCTTTTTCTTTTTTTGGGAGAGGTTTTCGCTATAGGGCGCGTGCGCTCGCCAGACAGACAGAGACATAGAGACAGAAAGCGAGAAATCACCCCCCAGGGGGGATGGTCACGCTGCAATCCCTTCTCCTCCATTCTCCTTTTGGGATCTTGGGCACGAACGCACACGCGCCCAGCGTGAGATTTAAGCCACCGGGTCCGAGACGCGAACCGCGGTCGACTACATGGGAGTCCGGCGACATAGCCATTACGCTAACTGCTGGTTCCCCCCTATTCTTATTTTTGTGTTATCATTTCCACTATTATTTTCACATTGTATCATTTTTATGTAAAGTGCATGGATGCGAAGATAATCAATGAATGGCAGCGATTATTATTAACAGGGAGCATGTTTCTATTGGTACTGGTCCACTGGTGAATGAATGGGGTGCCACAAGGAGAACCCCTAACTCTGTGGCCATGAATGAATGCAAACATAAAGACAGATACAAAGAGCAGAACTGGAAGGAAAACAGCCCTAGCCTGAGTCAACCAGCTTGTTGAATTATTAGAAATCACTAGTGTCGGGGCCGGCAAGTGGTATGGTGGTTAGAGGTGCTGAACTCCACATGGCCGACCACAGTTCAAGTTTCAGACCTGGTGGCTTGCTTTCTCACTTCCTCTCTCTGTATCTCTCTGATCAAGCTGGATAATAATAATGACAATAATAATAAATAAAGTTAAATAAAATAAATCTTTAAAGAAAAAAAAA
This sequence comes from Tupaia belangeri chinensis, assembly GCF_000334495.1. NCBI lineage: Eukaryota > Metazoa > Chordata > Mammalia > Scandentia > Tupaiidae > Tupaia > Tupaia belangeri. The sequence continues at coordinate 1,570,983 of NW_006159562.1, read as the reverse complement.
AAAGAAATCACTAGTGTCAATTTGGCCATTAGATGTATTTACTTGAACCGTTTTTACCCAAGTCCATTTTGAAGATTCTAGTCTTCACTGAACTAAGGAAGACAGGAAAAGGAATTTAGATTTCTATTCATTTGGTCAGTTTAGCTTCATTAAAGAAAGAATCCTGGTCAAGTTCTTAATTCCACTCACCTCTGAAGAATTCTAATTAGCACTTTTCTCTCCCTTTCTGGGTGGTGCTTTGTCTATGGCTCGGGTGGAGGGAAAATAAGGAAACGTATGCCGCAGAGAGATGGAGACAGAATTTAGAGTATTGGAGAGAAAGAGAGAGGCTTCAGGGGCAAGATCGACAGTTCCTTGTGCAGTGTACCCTCCCCTGCAGTGGTTTGGCCTGAAAAGCTACTCAGTTTCCTTGCCCTGCTGTGGCCAAACCACTGGGGCCTGGTGAGATAGCCAGAGCCCAGAGCATGCGGGCTCTTGGGTCCCCCCTCCCTGTGACAGACACAAGCATCCCAGAAAACCCAGCTCCTCGAAAGTGTGCTCATCTACAAGGAGGGCTGCCACCTCATGGGTCACATGACCTCTGAGCAGAGGCCAAGAGGGGTGTGAATTTGGAGGCAGGCGTAGGGATTCAGGGTGCAGTTGGTAAGCCAATATGGACACACGTGGTTCTGATCAGGCCATGAAGCTCATAATTCTTATCTATTGATCTTTCCACCTACCTGTGTATGAGGAGACTTCAAAAATGGGATTAAAGTACGGGCTTATTTTGGTGTACATAGTTTTTGAAATCCACATGTAGTTTTCCAAAATACTGATTTTTCTGGGAACGGTTTGAAGACTCCTCATATATGTATGGATATATTTAGGAGTATGGTGGTCTAAGGTAGGTTTAAGAACATTCCTAGTTTTAAATCTACCTAGAATTTGCACTTATTTCTCTAGAGGTAGAGACAGAATTAATTTCCAGGGAGACCATCCTTTTGATTGGAAAAAATCCTGTAATAGGCTTTTTGGTTAAACAAAGGTAGGGCCATGCTTCTATTCTGGAAGACACAGATTAAGACAGAGAAGAGCTAAGCTGCTCACCAGAGATTTTTTTTCTTAATAGATTTTATGGCTTCTCTTAGGTGAAGATTGGGCCCCAAGAGAGTGGAGAAAGGCAGAGTGGAGATAAAGGAGAAGGGATTGCAGCATGGCCATCTCCGGAGGAGAGGTTTTTCACTTTCCTTCTCTCTTTCTCTCTGGCAAGTGCTTGCGCCCTATGGAAAATGTTTAAAAAAAAGAAAGAAAGAAAAAGAAAATGTACACATGTGAGGCGTACAATTCAATGATTTGACATACACATACATGGTGAGGGGAGCTGTTGATCAAGAGGCACAAAGTTTCTGTTACACAAGACGAACAAGTTCTGTATCTGGAATACCACAATGTGAATATAATGATTGATACAGTCGGAGGAAGTCTTAGAAAAGTTCATGAGAAATGTATATTATGAGAAAACTATGTATGAATGTCAGTTGTTGGGGCACCAAAATAAACATGTACTTTAGTTCCATTTTCTCCACAAGATTTAAAAATTTCCTCATATTATATATCTGAAAGTTACTAAGAAGGTTGATTCTAAGTGTCTTCACCACAACGAAGAAGAAGAAGAAGAAGAAGAAGAAGAAGAGGAGGAGGAGGAGGAGGAGGAGGAGGAGTTTTTGGGGAAGGGGAAGGAGAAGGAGAAGGAGAAGGAGAAGGAGAAGGAGAGAAAGAATGATAACTATGAGGGAAATTTAAAAACAGAACTAAGGGAACCAGCAGTTAGTGTAATGGCTATGTCGCTGGACTCCCACGTAGTCAACCGCGGTTCATGTCCCGGACCCGGTGGCTTAAAAAAACTCATGCCGGGCACGTGTGCGTGCGTGCCCAAGATCCCGAGAGGAGAATGGAGGAGAAGGGATTGTGGCATGACCATCCCCCCTGGGGGGTGATTTCTCACTTTCTGTCTCTATGTCTCTCTCTGTCTGTCTGGCGAGCGCACGCGCTCTACAGTGAAAATCTCTCCAAAAAAAAAAAAAAAAAAAACAGAACTAAAATGCAAGCTTATTTTGGTGCAAACATTTTTTGAAATCCACGCATGTTATTTTCCTATTAATTACCAGAGGGTGAATGCAATTGCCAGACAGACAGAGAGAGGAAGAAAACACCCCTCAACAGGACATGGCCATCCTACAATCCTCTCCCCTCTGTTTCTTCATCTTATTGGGAGTTGGAGTATGTACACTCACATGACTGGCATGTTTTTCAAGCAGCCAATGCTGTGATTTGAACTGTGATTGGCCATGTGGGAACAGGATCTCTTAACCACAAGGCTACAGGGTTGGCCCCATCATTTTCTTATAGTTCACATTTTGCACAACTTTTTTGAAGACTCCCTCATAGGTGAGGTGATGGAAATATTAATTAGCATATTTGCAGTGAAGAGCATACATCTATTATCTTGCTATTCTGGAGGTCAGAAATCTGCAATGAGCCTTATAGTGCTGAAATCAAGGTGTGAGTACAGCTCCTTCCTTCTGAGGCACCAGGAGAGCTGTTCCTTGCCTTTTTCAGCCTCTAGAGACCTCTTGTTTCAGTCATCATACCTCTTTCTCTTCACTCTGATCTCCACCCTTTTGTGTGGACCCTCATGATGACGTAGGGTCCACCTGGGTGATGCAGGATAGTCTTCCCATCTTAACATCACATCTGCAAAGTCTCTTTTGCCAAATAAAGGGTCATTCATAGGTTCTGGGGATTAGGATGAGGACATCTTTGGGAGGCCATTTTTCAGCTGACCACAGTTGCCTTCAGAGGAGTGCTGTGCTGCCAGGAATAGCCTGGCACTTGTGTCTCTGAGAGGCTCAGTCTCTGTCTGTGAGCAGCCCTGGGGAAGCAGCTGGAAGCTGTCAACTCTGTCCCCTACAGTGGTTTCTCTTTGAGAAGACCTGAGAGCATGACTCCCTAAATGCCACATCTTGTATCTGGTTTCCTGTGGTGGCAGCAAGAGTGCAAGCTCTGGTGTTCAGTCTCCAGTGTCCAGTACCCCCTGCTTAGAGTCCTGTGTGAGATTTTCAAGTGGGTTTAGGTTTTCACTTTGCTTCTAGGTTCTGGATTTTCACTGTGGTTTTAGGTTTTCTTTTGCCTGTTTTCCGAACTATGGTTCAAAACTTCCTGATGTTTCTGTGAGCTCCTTGGTCACTTACTAATATATTTCTTTCTTGGCTTTTAAATTTTCCAGAGGGTGCCATATGTTCTCACCAGAGAGAGGCAGGGACAGAGAGAGAGAAAGAGAGAGAAAGGAGTGTCATCACACTGCAATCCTGCTCCTCCACTTCTTCTTCCTTTCAGGATTTTGGACATGCACACATACCTGGTGTGACTTTCATGTTTCCAGGGCTGGGATTCAAATTATGATGGCCATATGGGATCTGGCTCCCTTAACACCCAGGCTACAGGGCTGGCCTAATAAATGTATTATCTTCTTAGTCAGAGTTGATATGGCTGATCATTGTTTCCAATGTCTATCTCCTCCTTTTCCTTTTAGTAATAGAACTCCTACTCTCCAAGCTTCAGCTGGGCCAATGGTCTCAAGACTAGAGACTAAATGTTTCAACCTTCCTTGTATCCAGGCCTGGACATGTGACTAAAGTCTCATCAGGGAAATGTGAGCGGAAGTGATATGTGTAGCTTCTGCATCACTGCTTCAAAAGCAGCTCACTTGCACTCCCCTTCCTTATTTTCTCTCCTCTTATGGGTCAAACATATACAAGGGATCTCCCAAAAGTTCATGAAAATCATATTATGAAGAAACTATGCCTGGATTTCAAACATTTTTTTGCAACATAATAAATTTGTGCTTTAATTTCATTTTCCATGACCTTTCTGAACTACCTCTGTATGTGGTACCGGGCAGTCAGCTTTGGTTCAGTGAAAAAGAGCAACATTTGAAGAGATAATAAGGCAACTAGAGGGAGGCAGCCAGGCTCCCTGGATGGCTTCAGAGAGCTCAGCAGCCTACCTACACTAGAGTGCTGTGTTCCTCTGGACTGTGGCGTGGAAGAGAAATAAATCTATTGTTTTAGCCACTGCATCTTAAGGTCTCTTTTTTAAAAAAATTATCTTCTTATGAGAGAGACAAAGAAAAAGACACAGAGATAGGGACCTCCAACAGGGTCTTGACTCACTGTTATCCTTCCTTAGCCTTCCAGCCAGCCAGGACCATGGGCACCCCTGTGACACACCCAGTGTGTTCACATCATCCTGCAAACTGAACCCAGTGCCTTCCCATATGGCTCCAGCATCACCCAGCAATGCCCTACTACTTGTGCTACTGCAGCAGGACTGAGTTCTCTTTTGTAAACCATCAAGCCTATTCTAGGTCTAGTGTAGCCTCATGGAAATAGTTTCTGTCTAATAAGGCTGACTAGTTCAGAAATAGAAACTAGGAGTGATTCTCGTACCTCAGGAAAAGGGTAGAGTCTGGGATTAATTGTTTGGAAAGTTGGGGATGAGAGCAGTAGAATTCAAGAAAGAGAATGTATGTAGGGATAAGACAACAATGTTTTGGGGACCCAAGTAGCCATGGCCTCTGAGTAGCATGGATGGAAAGAAACGCACAGGGACGTGGAGTGGAGTGGTCACTACTGACAGCTAGGAGCAGCTTCAGTAAAGAAAATAGTAAACTCAAATCACTAAGTTCTCAGATCCAGGCATAGTTAGAGAAAAAGGGGCTCATATTTAACTGCTAAAATAATCCCTTTGTAAGGTCAAAATAGCTACAAGCCAAATGCAGTGGTTAATTCTGAGGTTTGCTTTGATCTGTTGAATTCTCAGCCTTGCCAGTAGAATACTGAACATACACATACAGAACCCTGAGGAATAAAATGGGGATATATGGGAGGATTCAGAGACCTCAGAATATTTTGGTGCCCCAGTTGCTGCTGAGCCTCTGGAGGGTCACAGAGGAACATTTGTCCATAAGTCACAGTTCATGAAATCTGACAAATAAACCAACCTTTGCAAATTCTAGTGAGTTTCAACAGCATAAAGGGAGGAAAGCTCAGTCTATTTCCTAATGAGTATCAACTATCTGAAGAGGCTGTTCTTATTTTATTCGAAAACTCTGTAATAACCTCTCTAAGGACTTACTCTACAAGGAAATGTCAAATCTTTATTTCCACATTCCTAACAACCTTCATTTTCTATAGAGCTATAATTAAAATGCCAGCATGCCTTGTGCCTGTGTGTGTGTGTGATGGACGGAAGGGTAGGGGTCAATTACTAAGTCATATACCAAAAGGAAGGTCTTTCTAGATAAAGGGAATCATTTTTCCCCAACTTCATATTAGAAAGAAAATCTGTGGGATATGCTCGGGGAATGGTTTCTTAGCTCGGGGAGGGTGAGAACACACCCTTAAGCTGAGAAGAATTTGTCTTAATCTTGGGGAGGGTATTCTAGGACTTCTGCAAGGTCCTATCCAAAGAGTTAAGCAAACTAACCTAACATTCATGAGGGAATTGCATAGATTAGCAGCGAATTGAACATTGGAAGCATGTAATGGTTTGGTATCCCCATGTAACTTTTTGATTTGACTGGAGGCACATTGATGGATCTGAGAAGGCACGGTGGATTACAGTAAGCGTAATCAGCCGATGCCTGTACTTGCAGTTTCTACTCCTGGTGAAGTCTCCTTACTAGAGGAAATTATTAAAGCCTAACTCTGTGATTACCATTTTGGTTTATTCTTTTCTCACTATCCCAAGAACTGGCAGAACTTTTTCTGTACAAGGCCAGGTAGCATATATTATAGACTTTGCAGAATACAGCTTCTGTCTCTACTGCTCAACTCTGCCGTTTTAGTACTGAGCAGTTACAGGTCATGCATAAACAACTGGGCATGGCCGTGTTCCAAAAAAATGTTATTTACAAAAATAGGCAGCAAGAACCCCAATAGCAGCAGGCACAACTAGTGCTCAGATATTGGTTGCTAATATCACCCTTTCATAAAAGGAATGAGTGCTCCTTGGAGAAATAGCTGATTCTAAGGCTGAAGAAAAAATATCCAAGATAAGCCTGGGGTATCTTCCAGTGGCAAAAATTAAGGAAGTGCTAAAAAATTAACAGAAGCCAAATCACCACCACCACCACCACCACACACACACACACACACACACACACACATGTTGATAAGGGTGTGTTAAAGGACACAGAAACCAACTAAAAGAGTTCTCAGTGACCAAAGCTGCAACAAACTGACCAATAAACGAAACTAGTATTGAATGATAACCCAAAGCATAAAGTAAATATCAGTGAGTCCACACTGGTTCAGCTTAATGATTAGATAAATTCTCTTACACAGAACTCCAACTATATTACGTAGACACTTGCCCAATAGGGAAAAGGAAAACTCCCTACTCCTTAAGAGTAGACTGCATGTGGTGATGTCTTTCCAAAGAACAGAGAATGGAAAGGCAGAGAAAAGTAACTTTACAGTGGGGAAAGCTGACCTGGATGACTAGTTCAGCCAAGTGATCAGGGTCAATATCAAGAGTCATGACTCATGCTCCTTATATCAGGGGCCTTTAAAAAGTTCATGGAAAACGGAGTTAAAGCATGAGTTTATTTGGGTGGACAAAAAACTTGAAATCATTCATGGTTTTATCATCATATGCATTTTCTGTTAACGTTTTGAAGGCTTCTTGTATGCACTCTTAATCTGTGATTAATGATGTGATGAAAATGTCACTTTATATTTGTAAACTTTTCTCCAAAAATCAAGATCCTCATTCTTTTTTTTTAGAATAATTTATTTAATTTTATTTATTATTATATAATTTTTTTGAAAAGGTTTTTGCTATAGGGAGTGAGCACTAGACAGAAAGACAGAGAGAGACAGAGAGAAAGAGAGAAATCGCCCCCCCCCCCCGGAGGGGGGTGGATGACCACGCCGCAATCCCTTCTTCTCCATTCTCCTCTTGGGATCTTGGCCACACACACATATGTGTCTGGCGTGAGTTTAAGCCTCCAGATCTAGGACTTGAACTGCGCTGACTACGTGGGAGTACAGTGACATAAGCCATTAGGCCAACTGCTAGTCTCTATTATTATGTAATTTTTAAAGTTTGCTATAGGGTATGGGCACTCAACAGAGAGAGAGGTGGAGAGTGGGAAAGTGGGAAAGCAAGCCACTGGGTCCAGGACTTGAACTACAGTCAGCTGTGTGAGTCCAGTGCCTTAACCACCATGCTACCTGCAGGTCTTCCTATCCCCATTCTAATCATGAGAAAATCATCAGACAAATTCTAATAGAGGGTCAGATTATGTATCTGACCAGTACTCTTCAAAACTGCCAAGATCATAAAAAATAAGGAAATTCTAAAAAACTCTTACAGCAAACAACTGCCTAAGGAGGCATGACAACTAAATGTAATATGGGACCCTGGTTGACATCCCAAAATGAGACATTAGTTAAAAACTAAGGAAGTAGGGGACCATCAGGTTTTAGGCTACAACATACTACCTAAGTATATTGAATATCTCAGGATCCTGTAGGACATGACAGGACTAAAATGCACTAGACTGATGAAATCATAAGAGTACAGATGCACTAGGTCAATGGTATCATGCTGATCCTAGCTGAAGAGCAGAGATGAAAAAGCTGTCTTAGGTGCCTTGATAAGATACACATGTGCAGGAGGGGAGGCAATATATGCCATAAAAGTATGGAAAGGAGCCTACCAATTTTATGACTCTCCTAGGAATCTGGCAGTCCAGAGGTATTGGAATGGTTTCTTCAAAAGGAACGAGAGGTTGGTACACATTGTAGCACTGTTCTATTTTTTAAAAAATTTCTTTCTTTCTTTCATGAACAAGAGAAAAAGAAAGAGGCAGAGAGAAAGCACAACTGACAAAGTCTTAATGCCACAATACAGTCCGAGCTTCAGATAGCCCTGAATCATGGGCACAGACATGCCTGGTGTTCAGGAAGGCCTCCGGATGCAAATCCAGAGCCTACCCATGTATGTCAGCCTTATAGAACATCACATTTGCTTGCCACACCATGGTCTGGTTCTGGAGTCTCTACCTATTAAAATAGAAATGATGGATTATCAGGTGGTGTGGTGGTTATGGTGCTGAACTCCCACATGGCTGACCATGGTTTGAGTCCTGAACCTGAAAGCTAGCACTCTAGAGTGTGTGCATACATGCCCAAAATTCCAGAAGGAGAATGGAGGAGAAGGGATTGAGGCATGGCCATCTTCCTAGGGGGGTGATTTCTCACTTTCCCTTCTCTTTGTCTCTCTCCAGCAAGCTCACGTACCCTATGTTGCTCTGCCCATCTACAGGGTCATCTGAGAAGTTACATAGGCTTTCATAAGATGCAAAGGATAATCTATTATCTCAGTTAACAGGACTTATGGGGTTAGATATGAAAGAAAAATACCACAGGTTCTCACTTACATGTGGAAAATTTGGGAAAAAAAATTACCTCCTCAGGAAGAGAGATGAGAATGACTACTAGAGGCTGAGAAGAATGGAGGGAGGGAGAGCAGAGGAATTTCACTAATGAAAAAAAATTACAAATAGAACAGAAGAAAAATGTCTAGTATAATAAAATATAGTAGGATGGGGACCAGTTAGATGGTGTAATGGTTACATTGCTAGACTACCACATAGTTTACTGCAGTTCAAGTCCCAGACCTGGTGGCTTGAAACTCACACTGGGTGTGTGTGTGTGTGTGTGTGCCCAAAATCCTGAGAGCAGAATGAAGGAGAAGGAATTAAAGCATGGTCATCTCTCCTGGGGGGTGATTTCTCGCTTTGTCTCCCTGTCTCTCTCTGTCTCTCTGGCACATGCACACACCCGATAGCAAAAATCTAAAGAAAAAATTTTAAAAATAGATAGCAGAATGAGTATTGTTGTTAACAATTTATTGTTGTATATCTCAGAGTAACTAAAAAAGAGGATTTAAGTGTTCCCAACACAAGTAATGGCAAATGACTGAGTTGATGGATATACTAATTGCCCTTATTTAATCACTGTGCACTGTAATCTTGTACTGAAAAATCACATTGTAACCCACAAGTATGTGCAATTATCCCATGTCAATACAGAATTGCAAGATTTAAAAGCACAGCTTATGGTATGATTATACAGGAAAGTAAAAATTTAAAAAATACAGAAAAAGTCAAAATAACCCAAGTCAAGGCACCAGACAACCAAGCTGTCATTGCTATTTAGGATGTAATAAAAGCTCTTGTAATATGTCTGATAACAGTTGTATCTAACAGTTGGTTCAGGTCTTCTCTTCTGCTTATCTCCACTTACTTTTTATTTCTGGAACAGATTCTCTACTCTTGATTTCTGTTTCTGCTCATGTTACTATAACAATTGAATATTTTTAATCTCCTCTATTTATCTCAAGATTTCATTTAGTTTTAACTTCTACCACCACCCCCTTTTTGCTTCCTGCCTTCTTTTTATGCATGTGTTTCTGGGTCTCTCCAATCTGTTGAGTCTGTCTGTCTGTGTGCTTTGGATTCAATCTCTGAAAAATGGGTTCTGATCGGACTGTTCAGATTGGCCTTTCATACTGAATTCTCACATTGGCCTCTAGACAATTGGTCCACTCAGGATTGGCCATGGTCATGTCGTCACATGATACAAACACACTAGTGCATAGGGTCTTTCAGAAAGAGCTATGGTTGTGGTGGGCACCCCAACACTTCTCAGAATGGAGATGTTGTAGCCAGCAGACACATTTGCTGGCCTGTTCAGATAATCTCCTTCAACATTTTGACTAAAGAGGACCCCAACAGTTAACTCCTTAGAGAAGTAAAGGAAAGAAAATGAAAATACTTGATGATTTCAAGTTGGCAGATGAGCTAGAAGGTTTTTGGCCAAGAAGAAAGTACTTTGAAAACTCTGACATTAGTATACTTTCTGTTCCCTTTTCCATGTTTCAGGTTTTCCTTGCAGTGAGTACTCTTGTGTACGGAGGGGTATGAGTAGCATTGTGGAGAAAAACACTCCTAACACTGTAGATAAATCTTCCACTGGGCCATGTTGTGAGAATGCTAAATAATTAGAGTCTGGTGGGACACTTCTTCTTAGAGTTTATTTTATTTATGATAGAATTTGTGTGAGCATGAGAGAGAAAGAAAGAGAAGCATCCTCTACAAGGTCCCATCACACCACCATCCCTTTCCTCAATCCCCCAACTCATTAGGATCTTGGTCACTTGCACACAGGCCCACCATGTTTTCAGGCCAACCTGGGGATCCAAATCCATGGACAGCCATACAGCTTCCAGCGCTGCAGTTAGTTTGCTGCCTGGTGCGCCATTGGGATGGACCTCCAGTGGGAACTTTGAGTTCCTGTCTGGGCTGGGTCCTGTGTACAATGATCAGTTGCTTTTCTTCATTTTCCTTTCTTTCTTTCTTTCTCTTTCTCTCTTTCTTTCTTTATTCTTTCTTTCCTCTCTTTCAAAAAATTAACTTGGACTTGGCAACTATGTTTTTCCTCATGGCAATCTACTCTTCGAAACCCATGGCACGTTGGTTTGATTTCTGATTCCCAGCGCTCAATCTTCAGGCCTTCTCAGCCTCTCTGTGCCATAAACTTCAGATCTCTGCAAGGTGTGAGCGATGAAAGCATATCATTTGGATTTCCTCTCTCCGACTGCCTGTCAGAGCCAACCCTATCAATTCCTGTATTCATTCCCTCTTGAGTTCTGTGAAATGCTCTCCTTAATCGTTCCATGTGAAAAGAAGAAAGATTCTTCTCCTGGTCTATTTTTTTTTTTGGGGGGGGGAGCTTTACTGATTTTCTTTCCCATAACAGGTAAGTCTGACCAATAATTCCCTTATACCCACAGACACTCCTTACCTGTTGTGTACTTGCTGTCATTTCATATTAATGTTAGAGAATATTAAATAAAATCTTCTTACAATAACCAGTCACGGTAGCTGTTATTTTCTCTGCAATGTTCTCTCTTTTTTTTTTCTTTTTCTTTTTTCTTAACAAGGGACAGCACAAATGCATTCCTCTACTACCTCAAATTATGCAGTCGAGTTTCCCACATTGGACAAGCACACAAAAAGCCTGTTGTAGTATTCATCACTCCTAGAAGCAGGTCAGAGAACAAGAAAGAAATGTCTCTATCAAGAAGCGGTTATCTGTAGTGGACAGCAATTCTTACCGGAAGTGGATGACCTCATTCCTGATAGCAAATATGGCTGGCATTGATCAGAACTAGAGCTTTACCCAGCCCCATATTAGAGCTTGAACTTGCAAGAGGCTTATACCACACCTGGTGTCAGTCACCAACCCCTTTCATTCTGTCCCATCCCTCTTCTGATCTGGATGATTAAGGAGGATATTTAAAACACAGACATCTTTATGCCTTATTAGTGAGTGGCAGGCAAGTCGTATTTTGCAGTGCCAACATCTGCACGAGGAGACAGCAGCAGCCATTTTCCTGTGGCTAAAGGTAGTAGGGTTTCTCCAAGTGAAGTCCAACATCGGCCCCAGGCATTCCATGTATGCGCGACTGACTAACTTTCTTCTTTTTAAAAACATTGCCAGAGCGGCAGCAGCCAAAATGAAGTTCAATCTTTTTGTGACTTCTGACGGAAGCAAGAACCATAAAAGGCATTTCAATGCATCTTCCCACATCCGAAGGAAGATTATGTCTTCCCCTCTTTCCAAAGAGCTGAGGCAGAAGTACAACGTGCAATCGATGTCCATCCAAAAGGATGATGAAGTTCAGGTTGTGCAAGGACACTATGAAGGTCAGCAAATTGGCAAAGTGGTCCAAGTTTACAGGAAGAAATATGTCATCTATATTGAGCAGGTGCAGTGGGAAAAGGCACAATAGGCCATGTGGGGATTCATCTCAGCAAGGCGGTTACCACTAGACTAAAGCTGGTCAAAGGCCGCCAAAAGATCCTTGAACGGAAAGCCAAGTCTCGCCAAGCAGGAAAGGAAAAGGGCAAATATAAGGAAGAAACAATCGAGAAGATGCAGGATTAAAATAATCTTATATACCATCCTTATTTAAAACTGCTAAAATGAAAACAAAAACAAAAACAAAAACAAACAAACAAAAAACACACATTGCCAGAGAGTGCAAGGACTCACTGGAAAGAGACAGAGAGAAGGTACAGGGAGCATGAGAAAGCACCTCCGCGGGGGTGGTCACATTGCAATCTTTTCTCCGTGTCTCTTTCCTTTTCAGGATTTTGGGCATTTGCATGTGCCCAGGGTATTTTTCAAGCCACCAGGTCTGGGACTTGAACTGTATGGTCAGCCATGTGGGATCTAGCTGCCTTAGTCATCATGCCACAAACTGACCCTTAAGTGGCTAATTTTCTTCTTACTTTGCTCAGAAGAACATCAGGTAAGAGTGTGTAGGGTATGTAATAGAATTATTTGGGTTCTCAGAAACCCTGATCTAAATCTTAATTTTACCACTTACTGGCCATGTGATCTCCTACAAATTATTATTTCTCAAAGATTCCATTTCCTTATTTGTAAAATGGGACAATAGACATATTTGTTATAACTCTAGACTACAATCAAAATGATGTTAGCTCTAAAGGAAATTTTCTATAGCATCTCATAGGAAGCGATAAAAACCCTACCAAGAAGAGCCAGCTGTGGTGGAGTGATTACGATGCTCTGCAAAGCTGAAGCCCCCTGGAAAGGTTCTGGGTTTGTGTACTGATGTCTCCCTGTGCACATATGTTCATGCTCATGATCCTGGCTGGCTGAGACAATTCATAGTATGAAGACCCTGTTGGAAGTGCCTGTCTCTCTGTCTCTCTCTGCTTCTGTCTCTGTTTCTCTCTCTCTCTCATGGAGAAAAAAATATATATATAGCATATATATTGCATAATATATATAATATATATATTACTCACTTTCTCTCTTTGTCTCTCTCTAATCAAATTAATAATAATAATAACATCAAATAAATAATTTTTTAAAAACCCCATATATTGTGTCCTGACTGCCTGAATCTAGCAGATTCCCATTGCACTGTAAACCGTATCCTCAGGGCTTCAGTAGCCTGCAAGGCGCTGCTTTTCTGGCCATGACCTTGTTTCAAGGCACATATGAGCCCCCCTGTCCTTACCACATTGCACCCCTATGGCCTTAGACAGCCTCCGCCTCTAAGTGTCCCAGGTTTTCTTTTCTTCTGCCCAGACCTCTGCCGGATCTAACAGCTGTACAAGTGTGTAGGGTATGAAATGGAATTGTTTGGGGTCTCAGAGACCCAGATCTAAATCTTAATTTTACCACTCACTGGCCACGCAATCTCCAATGATTTTCTCAAAGATTCCATTTCCTTATTTGTAAAATGCGACAATAGACATATTTGTTATAACTCTAGACTACACTCTTCCCATGCCTTCCTCATCCTCCCATCCTCAGTCACACCCTCATTGGCAAACCCTTCCCTGTCTTCTTCCTAGTGCAGCTTCTCCTAGTGCCTCTGTGTTTCCCCATCAGAGCCCCTGTTTGTTTTTTTTTTTTTTCTCATAGTATCTACCTCGCACATGTACCACACCTTATTTATTTGTTTACCACCTGCCTTTGCTGTTACAGAACACATTTCATGAGGGCAGAGACTGTGTTGGTCTTCAAAGCTCTGCCTCCTATGCCTCTCAGTGTGTGGCACGTAGTGGGTCTTTAATTAAACTTTCTCGTTGAATGAATGCAGATGGCCTGGGCCAGCATGCTGGAAGGTCAAGAGGAAGCATTATGAGTTAAATTGTGTCCTCTCCCTAATGATAGGCTGAAGTCTTACCCCCCACCCCTGTACTTTTGAACCCTATTTAGAATCTTTACAAATACTGTAAAGTTCAGTAAGGTCAACCAGGTCAATATGACTGGCATTCTTATAAAAAGGGAAAATTTTGTCAAGAACACAGACACGCATGGAGGAGGGAGTATGTGAAGAGACATGGGGAGAAGCCCACATGAAGACTGGAGTTACTCTGACCTAGACAAGGAATGTCTGGGGCCACCAGAAGTGGAAAAGGCAAGGAAGAATCCTTCCCAGGCAGGTTTCAGACAGTGAAGCAGGCCTTGTCAGCACCTGGTCTTGAACTTCTAACCTACAGAACTGTGAGGCAGTGCATTTCTGGTTTTCTAAGCCACCTGGTTGGTAGTGCTTTGTTGTGACAGTGCTAGGAAATGGATACGGGTCTCAGGTACCAAAGAGTCTCTCCACAAATTCCAGTCTACAGCAACAGACTAATTATGGGCTCCTCCAGCCAGCTGCCATTGTGCTGAGTCAAGTCATGTTCAGGATATGCTTGAGTAAAAATGCAAGTAATAGACTTGTGAATCCGATGGAATGTGCCTGAAAAACACAGGGATTTGTATTGGAAATGCTGGAGTTCAGTGCTATAGAGAATGATGTCTTTGGAGGAAAAATAATCATTTCTTCTTCCATATAGACTGGTCACTGATTATGTGAGAAGTCAGCATTGTGAAAGAAAACACTCAAAATGAAATGAGTCACAGAGGTACCTCTGCTTCAGAAGCAGAAACCATGGAGGTAAAAGTCAGGCAGAACACTCTTCCTGAGTAGCATTTGGGATGCTACAGAATTCCATAATTAGAATTTTAAATGTGGACCATCCCTGTAGTACACCAGTTAAACATAAGGAACCAGATTCCACATGGGCAACCTGGGTTTGAATCCTGGCCTTGGTAGCTTAAAAAAATACCAGGTATGTGTACATGTGTGCCCCCAATCCTGATGGGATAGAGAAGTGGAGAAGGAGGGAGATGGTGAACAGCTTGAAAGGAGAGAATAGACCCATTCTTTTCTTACTGTTTCCTGTTTATTTTTTTCCAACTTACAGTTTCTGCAGTATCACTCCAGGAAGCTTCTTCAGCCTCGTAGTGGAATATATGCTTATGTTTTCCCAGCACTTGCAGAACTAGCCTTATCAGGTGCCCTCAGAGTCACCTGGCCCCAGGAAAACTGGAGATGATCAAGTTGAAGACTCAACTAGGAATTATGTAAGACTTTTGATAGGTTATCTACAAAATGGAACTTCTTTAGCACACAAGACAGCACATTTGGAAAAAAAAGTAAAGGAAAGAAAGAAAAAAAAAAGGAAGAAAGAAGAAAGAAAAGCTTACAAGGATTGTGGTGAGACCATGCTCCATTGGGGAGTATTTTATCTCTGTCTTTCTCCCTTTCCCCCACAAATGCACATCCTCTGGCAATTAAAAATAAAAGAATTGTAAAGTTCATTAGGCAGGATAAATTAATAAATTACATGAGGAAAACTGAAGAGGAAAATGACCTGTTTCTACCCTACTACCTTTAATTAACCATGAAGAGAAAATGCTTGAAAAATTCACCCACCGCTCCCACCACCCTGGAACTTGTTTAAGCTCCTTGTGAATAGGACTGTTTGTGTGGAGAAGAGTGGGATGGCAGTCAGTTTAGAAAGCTGATTGGACCTATCAAAATTTATGCCATTTGAATCTAAGCTAAGGAAAAAATCAACATGCATAAATCATTCTAATGCTCACTTCCGTGAGTTATGGTCACTTGATTCTATGCAAGAAGTTTAGTGGACATCTGAAATTAGAAGACCTTAGAAGCAGAACCATTAAACCCCTGAATGATTTTGCTTACCTTTCAATGAATAGCAATTCAATCGACTTTCTTCTTCCTGTTCTTTCAATGCCATCTCCAAGTATAAGACAAAGGGTTTTCTTTTGGCTTTTGTTCTTGAATTCAGTGTTCTCTGTTGGTTTCAAGTAAATAATGGGGGCCTTGTGGTAAAAGCAAAATAACCCTATTTCCGATCATTTTAATTTAGCTGAGACTGAGAAGCTTTTAGTTTGGTTCCTACTATCCCACCCTGATGTTGTTCCTTTTAAGGTGACTTTTTTAAAAAGTTTTTTAAAATGCCATGCCAAAAAATAATTTTTTCTCCTGAAATAAAGACATGATGGATTTTTTTTAATAAAAAGGAAAACATGCAAAAATGAAAACTTCATTTTGAAAAAAATAAGACAGCAAGGTATAAAAATGAAATAAACAAATTAAAAAGTAGAGAGAAAGTAAAGGCAAGTCAAGCATGATCACATCAACTTTGGCCACTATGTAGTTCTTCATCTTGACTTTATGACTTAAACGTTAGAAAAATATGAAGCATTGTTTTAATCAGGAGGGAAGCAATTATGTAAAATTGGAGTCAGAACAATGATTCCTGTTATCTCTACTGTGTGAAGAAATTAAATTGTTAATTAAATGGAATTGGTTCAAAAATTGAAGGAGGTTAAAAATATGGGTCCATATTCTATGGACCCATAAAAGTATGGGTCAATTATTCAAATAATGATGTACAAATTCAAAGTGTGAGGTACTGGGAGTTTTAAAAGTTGTTTTATTATTTTTTCTGTGTGAGTAAGAAAGAGAGAGAGAGAGAGAGAGAGAGGTAGAGAGAGAGAGAGAGAATCCAGCTCCAACAAAACCCAGATCATGGGCACACACATTCCCAGGATCATCAAGGAGGTCTCCAGTTGTGAACTCAGAACCTTCGCATGGGAGTCAACTTTTCAAAGAATTGCTCTTGACTGCTGCATCATTGGCCCCATTAAAGAGTGTATTTTTAAAGTCTTCACATTGGTGCTTTCTTGAAGGTCAACCAAAGTGTCTTTGTATTTCACACTTGCATGGTGTGCTATGACCTATAGTTCTATCAAGGTACCAATTTCACCTCTACTGGTTATCAGTGTAGTGGTCATTTACCAAGTCCTCTGAATCTGTGACCCAGTATCTCTGTGATTAAGTCCTTCAATTTAACTTGCTCCTAGGCTATTCATGACCAGTTTGTTTGAACAAGATCATTGCCAGCTCTAGAAGATGTGCTAATGTACATTCAGAACTCGCTCCAAAATCTTCCTTTTCCTAGTATTGTAAAGTTTCTTTCTGCACTAACATTGAGGTGTTACTGAGCTGTCCTTCCATGAAGGGACTCTTCATTCCCCACCCCCCTAAAATGGAACTGACAAAAGATACAGGTTGATAGTTATACTCTTGGACGAGCTCGTGAGGCAGATAGGACATCAAGGACAAGCAGGAAGAGGCATTCCCTGAGTTGGGAGAAGTTACCTGCATCTGCCCTCCTCTGTGCCCTCTGTGATTAACCTGGGAGGCCCCACCAGGCACTGGCTCTGATTTCCATATCTGCCCAAACTACTCAGCTAGAAAGTTACTCTACTCAAGGAACTGCTTGGATGAAAACCCTTCTCGTACCCGAGTTAGACACTAGCTTTTTCTCTTGAAAGTCAATCACCTTCCTTTTCCTCCTTTGGGCGCATATCTTCCTTATTATTCAGCTATTTGGGGCATTTAAAAATAAACCCAGCTCTGAGCTGCAACAATGATATCTCATTGTTCCTGGCACATAAACGCAGCACGATGGACCATGTTGATATTTCTGGGCTGAAATCTTTTCCCACCCTGATCCGATGTGCATACTGGTTCTCTAGCATGTCTGCACTCATGCCCGTCAATCAGTAGGGCGGGATGCCCACTTAAACAAGGTGCGGAGCCAATTTCAACAAGGCAAAGTGCCAGTCCAATCCTGGCTCAGACAGGACTAGAAGCAAGTGACACAGCATGTCCGTGAAAAGCCTTCTTGGTGGACGGTACTGCCAAAGTGGGACTGCGTGTCTCACTCCAGGGAACTGTCACCGTGGAAATCTTTAATCGCCACCCACAGTTTCCGCTCTATTCTCTTTCTTGCTAGAAAAGAAATTAGGATAGGATTTTGTGGTTTCAGGATTCTTATTTTAAAGTGAAAATTTCTCTTGTACAAGCAGAAGATGCAGAGGTGGGCATGGCAAAGCACAGAAGGGCATAATGGGATTGAGGGGTGTCCTTCCTTCACAGAGCAGCAGGTAAGCCTGGTCACAGAGAGACAGCAGCATTCTCTGTGCCCTGGTGTTAGAACCTAGAAAAGGTGGGTCTGACCTTTTCACAGAAGAGAGAAACACTATTGGAAAAATACCATAAATTTGGGCTGGCCTACAGCACAGCAGCTGAGAGAGGAAGATTCTGCATAGCCAACTACTGTGTGCATCCTGGCCTTGGTGGCCTGAAAAACACATTGGCAGTAGGTGTGTATGCCCAAAACCCTAATGAGGAGGAGGAGTGGAGAAAAAAGGATTGCAGAGTGATCATGCCCCATGGGGTGGTTCTCCCACTCTCTCTGTCTCTGTCTCTGGTGAGTGTTCGCACCCTCTGGTGAGAAAAAATTAACAAATAACAACAAAATGGCCCCATGAAGTTGCTCTTTCTCAAGAATTCCCCACTCTACATCATGGATAAAGTCCTCAAAGGAGGTAAGAGTGGAAGGAATAGGAAGACTGTAGGAGTGGTATAGGGAAGATAACCTCCATTAGTGTAAAGTTTTTTTAAAAAGAAATTATGATCGCGTGTGTGCACACATGTACGTGTGCATGAGAGAGAATGAGAGAGAGAAAAGCCCTGGCCAGTGATGTGCTGAGACAGCTAATGTCAGATATTTAGGAATGATTCCTACGGATGTTAAACACAGGCATTCTTAAAATGTGGGACAGCAAATGGTGTTATGGTTATGTCACTGGATTCCCATGTAGCCGACTGGGTTTGAGTCCCAGACCTGGCGACTTAAAATTCACATGGGGTGCATGTGCGTGTGTGTCTAAGATCATGAAAGGAAAATGGAGGAGAATGGATTGGTGCATAGTTATTCTCCCTTGGGGGTGATTTCTCTCTTTCTTTTTTTAAAAAAACCTTATTTTTATTCATTCATTCATTCATTCATTCATTCATTCATTCATTTTAATTTGACCAGAGAGAGACACAGAGAGAGAGAGAAAGAAGGAAAGTGAGAAAGCAAGTCACCAGATCCAGGACTCGAACCATGGTTAGCCATGTGGGAATGTCCAGCACCCTTAACCACCACACCACCTGCTGGTCCCCGATTTCTCTCTTTCTTTTTTTCCTTCTTCCTTTTTTTTTTTTTTTTAACAAATAACATCTTTGTTTTAGCCTTCAAAAAAACAAACTTTTCTTCTTTTTCCAAAATAATCAAGATTAACTTACAAAAATGGGCATACATTTCCAAAGCATTTCCCTTTAATGGGAAACAGCTTTACAGGATCTAAACATTAACAGGTCTTAAAAAAATTCTATTTTGTTGCCTTTGTAAAAGAAAACCTAGCATCAGTCTAGGATATCCATTCATCCTCCAGGTCCTTCTCCTCCAGGAACCAGCATTATGATATCATTTCCATTTAGCAAAATCTGATCTAATTTAGTAATCCTTCTTCCTTCTGGTGTGATTTCAGATGCAGGAACATCTTCCAGTACCGTACTGACAAAGTCATCAAAGCCTAGAAGTGGACCAACAATTTCCTTATCGCTTTTCATCACAGTCTGAATTCTTGATCCTCTACATTTGTCCACAAGCGGCAGCAGCTGCACTGGGTTTGGTGGTAGTGTTAGCCGCCATTCTCGCTTTCTGTCTTACTGTCTTTCTGTGTCTCTCTGGCAAGCACACGTGCCCTATAGCAAACAATTCTCTTAAAAGACACACACACACACACACACACACACACACACACACACAGACTAAATTGTGGGTCTGGTTCTATAGCTTCTTGGTTAAGGGAGCCAGAACCCACATGGCTGACTACAGTATAAATCTTGGCCCTAATGGTTTGATGAACGTGCTGGGTGCAACCTTGAAGTGATAGAGGAATGGAGGAGAAAGGATCACAGTATGACCATCCTTTGTTGGGGGAGGGTGCTTTCTCTTTCTCTTTCTCTTTCTCTTTCTCTTTCTCTTTCTCTTTCTCTGTCCTCTTTCTCACTCTGGCAAGTACATGTGCTCTCTGACAATTTTTTAAAAGCATCTCTCTCTCTCTCTTTTTAAAAGAATTATTATATTTAACTTTATTTATTTATTTAAATTTGTCCAGAGAGGGACAGAGTGCAAGAGAGAGAAAGAAAGTGAGAAAGTGAGCCACCAGGTCCGGGATTTGAATCATGGTCAGCCATGTGGGAGTCCAACATCCTTAATCACCATGCCATCTGCTGGCCCACTCTCTGACAATTTTTTTAAAAACTAAATTATATAGGGCCAGGAGGTGGTGCAGTAGTAATGCAATTGAACTCACATGGGAAATATCCTGGGTTCGCATCCCAGGACCTCTTTGCATTTGTGGTGCACACTCATACTCATGATCCATGCCAGCTGATGCTGGGAGTGGATTGCAGCATGAGGCTTCCACTGGGGCTGTCTGTCTGTCTGTCTTTCTCAGAATAAATAAATAAATACATGAGCTTTAAAATCCCTAAATTATGCACTGGCAACTAAATAAATTATATTGAAAACATAAGCAATAGCTATTCAAAATTCTTGCCTCCTGATGATTTTACTTGATCTATGTCTTTAAGATTATTTATAGCTATTGTATCTGTAGAGTGAAAATATTATGTACAGACGGGCTACTTTCCTTCTCTTCCCAGTTCTTTGTTTAATGACATCACATTGGTTGCTTGAAAATGGCCATGGTGGGACAGTTCACACCATGAAAATCAGCAAGGTCTACAAATTAGAGCTTCAATCATTCTTCTTTTTCCAAAGAGTTAAACTCTTCCCAGAACACCACTGCCCGAAAGCTACATAAGCCAAGCTTCCACGTTCGGCAATAAAATGGACAGAATCCTTCACATCTTCTTTTACATTATTTGGCCATATTCTCCCAAGGCTGAACTCTGCCTTAGATTTTTGGAGTCTCAAAAAGATTATGGAGAGAACCAGCAGTTAGCGTAATGGCTATGTCGCTGGACTCCCACGTAGTCGACCGCGGTTCGTGTCCCGGACCCGGTGGCTTAAAACTCACGCCGGGCACGTGTGCGTGCGTGCCCAAGATCCCGAGAGGAGAATGGAGGAGAAGGGATTGCGGCGTGACCATCCCCCCTGGGGGGTGATTTCTCGCTTTCTGTCTCTATGTCTCTCTCTGTCTGGCGAGCGCACGCGCCCTACAGTGAAAATCTCTAAAAAAAAAAAAAAAAAAAAAAAAAAAAGATTATGGAAAAGGCCTTTCCTGTCTTCTTGTTCCTTCAGAAGACCCAGGCACAACATAATGCTGAAGTGGGGTGTGGGGACAGTGACACAGCGCAATACTAACAACTCCCTCTCTGAGCCTGAGGTTGTCCTCGAACCACACCATGTGCCTACATCTTCTTTCAGTACCATGTCTCCCCCAGGGGCCCTCCAATCCCTCCTGTACATATTCTGTGGCCACCAACCATCAAGTTCTGCTCATCCTCAAAGTTCCCGAATCTTAGGGTGAAGCAAAGGACTAGGCTGCAGTGTTTCCACTGGGAGCAGAAGGGAAAAACAATCAGGAGAGATATGAGCAAGAAAGAGAAAATGCTACCACTTTGCATCGCATTAGTTACAGATTGGTGCAAGAGCCCATCGAGCCAAAGATAACTCGGTTTAACATTCCTGACGCAGGTGGGTTCAATACTAGGAATGGTCAGGTTTACAAAGAAGAATCAATTCTATCAGGGATTTGTACCGGAGGAAGGACTTGAACTTGCACCTGCATGAAAGAGGGGCAATGATCAGAGCAAGGAAGTAAGTATGTTGGCTTAAATGGCTTCTCCGTATTCGAGATGAAATACTAACAGAGAAAAGAAAAGAAAGCTACTACTATAGGGAAAGTTTAAGAGTCCATTTGATTTGATGGTGTTCTTTTACTCCTTATCTTGATCCCTCCAGGGCATTATACCGTGCTGGTCATGGTGTTCTCTTGGAAATATTTTCCTCACCATCTTCTTAGTGAAAGCACACTGTGCTCCTTAAACCCTTTGGGCGTGTGACATCTACATATTCCAGTTTCATCTGTAGCACTTTTCTGTTCCTACTCAACATTATACATTTGGGAATCTCATCCATGTCCAGCCTTCAATGGCACCAACACACCAATGTCTCTAAAATGACGTCCCCAAAGAACACTTGGCTTCATGTTGAAATAAATGTGAGAGGGGCCAACAGGTGTCATAGTGGTTAAGGCACTGGATTCCCACATGGCTGATCACAGTTCAAGTCCTGGACCCAGCAGCCTGAAACTCACACCAGGTGCATGTATGTGTGCGTGCCCAAAATTCTGAGAGGAGAATGGAGGAGAAGGGACTGCAGCATGGTTATCACCTGGGGCGGGGGGGGTGATAACACTTGGCTTCATGTTGAAATAAATGTGAGAGGGGCCAACAGGTGTCATAGTGGTTAAGGCACTGGATTCCCACATGGCTGATCACAGTTCAAGTCCTGGACCCAGCAGCCTGAAACTCACACCAGGTGCATGTATGTGTGCGTGCCCAAAATTCTGAGAGGAGAATGGAGGAGAAGGGACTGCAGCATGGTTATCCACCTGGGGCGGGGGGGTGATTTTTCACTTTTTCTCTCTGTCTCTCTCTGTATCTCTGATGAGCACACATACCCTATAGCAAAAATCACTTTAAAAAAAATAAGAATAAAGAAAGAAAAAAGTGTAAGAAGTGTCTGCAATATACTTCTTATTCCTGAAGACCTGCTATACATGTGACTAAGGCAGAGGCTTCGTGATGTCCTGCAGAAACATAAAATTTCAGAGTGGTATTTCTGCTGTCCACAGTGTATTACATGTAGCTGTCCTATGGTAGTTCAAACTTAGCATCATCAAATCCAACCACGTTTTGCCTGACTCAAAGTAGCTTCTCCTTTTACAAGAGGTCTTCAAAAACTTCATAAAAAATGTACACTCTGAGGGCCAGCAGTTGGCATAATGGCTACGTTGCTGGACTCCCATGTAGTTGACTGCAGTTCGAGTGCCAGACCCAGTGCTTAAACTCATGCTAGGTGTGTGTGCGTGCGTGCCCAAGAGCCCAAGAGGAGAATGGAGTCATGATGTATTTTTCAATGTTTCTCTATGCAAAAATGCATCATGACTTTCCCAACAACCTAATAAATGATGATTTACTCTCATACTTAACGTCACTGAGTTATCTGCAGAGAAGGTCTCCACTTTCATCCTGAATGTTACTACCTCTTTAATTTCTGACTAGGGGCTAAACTTTTCTTGGTTCTCCTGGTGTTTTAAAGAAAAAGTCCTCTGGTTTCCTTTGGAGACACGATATGTCTCTTTTTGGATTTGGAAAAGCATTGAAACAATTAAAGTGAGGTTTGGGGAGCATAAAACAGGAGGTGTTTATTAACGCTTGATTTTTCTGGTCATTTGCTTTTGACCACAGGAACATTGAGAGTTGACTGTTTAGGGACTCACTAGACCAAATAGTTTGCATTGGGCTTTTGACTGAGTTAGAAAAATAGAATACTTAATACCATGACGACATTGAACTTCTCCCCATACAAGGGAACTGGAAAACATTCTTTAAAAAGAATGACATTTTAAAAACTTCTAATGATGTGGAGATACAAAAAAAAAAAAAAATAGAAGCGGGTATCAGAACAATGTTTAAAATATGATCTCAACTTAAAACGTTCACCTTTATACACTCCAGTGGTGGAACTAATATATTTTTCCATACAAGGAAACAAAGTTCCTGGAGGAATATATCCCAAACTATTTTTAGAGGATAAATTCATCATTTTAAGAAAAATTTGCCAGAGGGTGTGTGAGCTTGCCATAGAGAGACAGAGAGGGAGAGAGAAAAAGCACCTTTAACAGGGAAGGTCACACTGCAATCCCTTCTCCTCTCTCTCTCTCTCTTTGGGGATTTTTGTGCATACACTCACACATGTCCAGCATGTTGTTTCTAGCTACCAGGTATGGGACTCGAACCACACAGTGGGTCATGTCGGATCCAACTTCTGTAACCACAGGCCACAGGCTGGCCCTAAATTGATAATTTTTATGTCCTTATACCTGTTTAATTGTGTTTTCTAGCATGTCTACAATAAATAGAATTATTTTTATACTAAAGAAAAAAGTATAATCAAAAAAATCCTTTAAAAATCTTGGCAACCTGTTAGATTGACAAATTTTAGTCTACTTGTCCAAGGTGACCTCAATTTGCCTCTTTCCCATGTTCCTCAATTTTGTTTTTTGCCCAGAAAAAAATAACATGCTCATTTAAAATAGTCAATAGTGTACTTTCAGGGCCCATCTATGTGGTCTGGCATTTAATGCACTGTTTTGGAGAAGGTAGCACAACCCAGCCATGTTGACAGCCCTTCTAAGAAATACCCAGCTCCTCTGTCCCAGAGTTAAAAAGGGGAAACTAAATGAGCTTCATCTCCAAATCAAGAGGTCAGTGGACCAGCAGTTAGTGTAATGGCTATTTCACTGGACTCCCATGTAGCTGACCGTGGTTCGAGTCCCGGACCTGGTGGCTTAAACTCATGATGGCACACGTGTGTGCGTGTCCAAGATCCCAAGAGGAGAATGGAGGAGAAAGGATTGTGGCGTGGCCATCCTCCCTGGGGGGGAGTATTTCTCGCTTTCTATCTCTCTGTCTCTCTCTGTCCTTCTGGTGAGTGCACACACCCTATAGCAAAAAACTCTCAAAAAAAATAATAAATAAATAAAAAAGAGGGCAGCATACTGAGGTATACATAGAAGTAATTTAAAGACCTTGCTGGCCTTTGGGACCAGCAGATGGCATAATGATTCTGTCACCGAAGTCCCAGGTAGTTGACAGTGGTTTGAGTCCTGGACCCTGTGGCTTAAAAACTCACACAGGGTGCGTGTGTGTATGCGCCCAAGAGCCTTTGAGGAGAATGGAGAAGGGATTGTAGCATGGCCATCCCCCGGGGGGATAATTTATTGCTTTTTGTCTCTCTGTCTCTCTGGCAAGAACATGCACCCTATAGGAAAAACCTCTCTTAAAAAAACAAACAAACAAAAACCTTGCACTTTTTTTCGGTAAAAAATTGTTAAGTTAATTTATTATTTACATAAAAAATTTGCTATAGGGCACATGCACTCACTAGAGAGAGACAGGGAGAGAGAGAGAGAAAATTAGAAAACAAGACGCCATGTCTGGCCTTGAGCTGTGGCTATGCATGTGGGAGTCCAGCACCTTAACCACCATGCCATCTGCTGGCCCAAAGACCTTGCATGTAAACTATTCTTCCTATATTTTGATTGATTTGTATACCAACCAACCCATTGTAATAGCCTAGATAATTTATCTACTCGGCATGGACTCTCCCCATTTTTCCATAAGTGGTCTTATTATAGATGGAAAATTTAATAATTAACACTCTCGTTGTTTTCAAATCAATTTCAAATTTCTGCATCTAAAATGTCAGTTTTGTTTTTGTTTTTGTTTTTTACCTTATGGGTAGCAGGTAAATAATCATACTCTACTACTTATTTCCTTTTTATTTATAGTTACTTCCCCTTTCAATATTCCAGGATAAAAGTAATTTTGAACATATTATACGTGGCTTTTAAGATTATATTTTCACCCTGAGAATTAATTTCAAAACCAATTATGTTCCCATATTCATAGTGCTAATTCTCACATCTGTGAAAAAAATGTATATTTAATTCACTTAGGTTAAATACCTTATTTCATTATTTTGTGTAATAAATTTAACAATACTTAAAATGACCACTATAAAAGTTTTTAAATAAGTCATAAAACTTTTCTCTAATGGATGGCAATACATATCTGCTTTACTTCTCCACACAACTTAATATAGTTCTCCGGAACCTGATGACTTAGTGCCTCAAGGGTTCAATAAGCATGCAATTGTTTACAAAAGTACAGAGCCAGGCCAGCTGGTGATTAAGGTGACTGACTACATGGTTTGAGTCCCAGACTTGGCAGTTTGAGAAACATGCCAGGTGCACGTGTGTACCTACCCAAAATCCTAGAAGGAAAAATAGAAGAGAAGGGATTACAGTATGACCATTCCCAGTGTGTGTGTGTGTGTGTGTGTGTGTGTGTGTGTGTGTGTGTGCTTTCTCGCTTTCTCTCTCTCTCTTTCTGTTTCTCTCCAATGAGCACAAGCACCCTCTGGCCATGGGGAAAAAACAACAGTGCAGAGACAGCCCGTGGTGCAATAGTTAAGAGCCACATATGTATAAGAAGCTGGATCCCACATGGCCAACCACGGTAGGAAACCTAGTCCCAGCAGCTTGAAAAACATTCCAGGCATGTGTGCATGCATGCCTAAAATCCTGATGGGATGGAGAAATGGAGGAAAAAGGATTGCAACCTACCATACCCAATTAGGGAGTGCCCTCTCTCGCTGGTGAGCACAGGGGCCCTCTGGCAAATACACACACACACACACACACACACACACACACATCTCAGCTTGGGTAGTGTACACTAGTGCTGTCCCCTGGCAGGTTAAGGCCACACGGGGAAGCCCAGATGTGATTCAGGACCCACCCTAAAATCCTGGGCATGGTGGCATATGCTTGTGGTCCAGCTACTTATAAAACTGAGGCAGGAGGAAAGCAATATGAGACTCCGTCTAAAATAAAAACAAAAAAAGAACATTGTAATAACCTTTTTTTTTTAAGTTAATAAAAATTTTATTGAAAACATTTTAGTCCATTAATAACATAAGATATCCAACAGGGTCTAAGGATATTTTATAAATAAAAAAATTGAGGTTCAAAGTGGGACTAACTTTTTTTTTTTTTTTTACATTTTTTTCTTTATTTACATTCATTCACTGTACATCATTATAGCATACAAAATGAGATTTTTCCATTGAGAATACACTGTATATTGGCTCAATCAAGCACATCAACATATGTGTTATTGTCAACAAATCATTTTCCATTTCTTGTTTTCTGTATATTTTGCCTTTTTTCCCATCCTTGATTCCCTATCTCACCCTCTGCCATCTCCCACCCTCCTCCCACATTGTGTCTGGTGTCTATTGTTGCTTTCTCTGCCTCCCCCATTTTATTGTTTCACTAAATATCTTAATAAATCTAAATATTTTCAATAGCAAGCACAGCTGATATGTACATATCCATGAACACAAGACTGACTTTAGGCATAAACCTCAGTGAATAGAATGAACATACTGTAAAGTAGCACCTAACTAGGGCTATATAGCTTAACTGTAGTCATCAAATAGGTATGTCTAATGCCTTTTTTTTTCTTCTGAAAAATTTTTTTTTTATTAATTTACATTCACTGAGCATCATCACAACATACAAAATATGGTTTCCCCTCTAGAATAAACTGGATAGTGGCTTAATCATGCATGTTATCATCCATAATATTCCATTTCTACTTTCATATATGTTTTTTACCCCATGTCTAGCCCTCTGCCCTATTCCACTCTCTTATTACACTATCTCTGCTGTCTACAGTTGTCTTCAATTCCTTTTCCCCCAACATTTCGTTGATCACACAATATCATAAGTAATCTAACTACTTTCAATAGCAAGATCAGCCGATGGTTTCAAGAAAAGCAGTTTTGAACTGGTAAGGATATTTCTTTGAAACTTAAAGCCTAGAAACAGGTTAGTATTCTGTTCAAATAGTCGGAACATGAATCTATTGATAGCTGAAGACAGGACAAAAATCCTTAAAACCGGACAACAAAGCTTAGAAGAAAAGCAGCAATATTTTAGTCAAGTCGTAGAATACTGTTTCATCAGTTCAGTCTCATGTACTTAATCTTTCTTCTGTATCTGTTGAGGTTCGATGTTCCAGATTGAAATCTGGGATGTAATACTCAACTCCAGCTTTTGGCCCTACAATTAAGTTGCCCATTTTCTTAGTTTCTGAACTCTTATTTCTGTGTGTCTGCATTTAATTTTACTGACATAGCACTCCCTTAAGAACTTCTTGGAGATCCGGTCTGGTGCTGGTAAATTCTTTCAGGTTTTGTTTATCTGGGAAAGTTCGTGTCTTTTCTTCCCAAATGAACGATAACCTTGCTGGGTACAGAATTCTCGGTTGAAATTGCTTTTCCCTTAATACTTTGAATACATTTTCCCATTCTCTCCTCGCTCTCATTGTTTCCGATGAGAGGTCTGCCGTTAGTCTGATGGGATACCCTTTGTAGGTAACTTGCCTTTTTTCTCTTGCCAGTCTTAGTATCTTGTCTTTGTCTGTGGTTTTGGTCAATCTGGCTATAATGTGTCTTGGAGAAGATCTTCTTGGGTTGATTCTATTTGGGGTCCTCTGTATTTCTTGGGACTGAATCTTTGAGTGCCTCTCCAGGTTTGGAAAATTTTCTTGTAAGATTTCATGGAATAGATTATCAATGCCCTTATGAGTCTCTTCACCTTCTGGGATGCCTATTATCCGGATGTTTGGACGTTTGATGGTATCTAGTACTTCTCGCATATTATTCTCAAATTTTTGGGCCATTTTCTCAGTCTTCGCGGTGGATTTTTCTAGGCCAACCATTTTCTCTTCTACATTAGAGATTCTATTTTCTGTATGATCTAGTCTGCTTTTAATACTTTCAAGGGAGATTTTGACTTCTTGTATTATAGCCTTCATCTCTAACAGTTCCATCTGATTCTTTTGTAAAGTGTGAAATTCCTCTTTTAGATCTTGCATGAATTTCCTTACCTCCTGGAACTCTTCAACTCCTTTCTCCTTTCTCTTCAGCAGTTCCTTGTCTCTCTTCTCTTCCATCTCTGTTAGCTTTGCCATTATGAATGTTCTGAATTCTTTATCAGACATTTCCATGATTTCCATTGAACTGTGTGTGGATAAAGAGGAGCTATCCTTTTCCCGTGTGGGAGAGGTATTTTCCTGCTTCCCCATATTTCTTGTGGTCCTGCAGCGATTTCTAGTCATCTGGTGGATGGTCGGTTTCTTCCCAAACTTGTAAGTTCAATCAGAGGGTCGAGGAGTGTGCAGAAAAAGAAGCAGAGAGAGGGAAACAATACCAACAGCAAAAAAACAGACAAGAAACAGTGAAAAAGAAGAGAAAAACTTTTAAATAAATCTCAAAAGAAAAATTAATATTCAAAAAATTTCAATAAAACTCAAAAATTAGAAAACCATGCCACGCGAAATGGCTAGATCACAGGAGCCATGGAGCTGTCTGTCTCTTGAAGAAGGGCTGTTCTGGGAGGAGGAGAGGGGATTATTAACAAGATAAAGCGCTAGGTAGGAGGGGCCAAAGGACCCTGTAAAATGCCTCTCCTTAAAAAAAAATTCTAAAAAGTAAAAAAATAAAAAAAAGAGAGAGCGAGAGCGAGAGAGAGGACAGAGACAGACGTAGAGAGAGACAAAGGCAGATAGAGACAGGAGACTTGAAAGGGATCTTCCTACCACGCGAGTTTTGGATGCTGGAGGCCCAGTTATCAGTGGGACATCTTCCTTTCTCCCCAAATGGCTAGATCACAGGAGCCATGGAGCTGTC
The DNA here is from genome assembly GCF_000334495.1 of Tupaia belangeri chinensis. Taxonomy (NCBI): domain Eukaryota; kingdom Metazoa; phylum Chordata; class Mammalia; order Scandentia; family Tupaiidae; genus Tupaia; species Tupaia belangeri. The sequence goes on along the minus strand of NW_006159562.1, from coordinate 1,541,543 downwards.
TGCCTCTTGAAGAAGGGCTGTTCTGGAACATTGTAATAACCTTTTGAAGTACACAACATAGAGAAACGTGGAGTGACCTCAGGAGCGGCGCTGACCAGTGGAATGTTCTGTAGTCATTCTCTGCCGAGTAATACTAAGTCGTAAGCTTATAGCTTAAGTGCCCTGGCCATGTACAAATGCTGAGCATTCACAGTGTGGCTTGGGTGGCTGAGGAGTTCATTTTAAATTTTATTTCATTTTAATTAATTCAAGTGTACATAGCCACCTGTGGCTAGTTGCTCCCATATTGGCCCATCTTTCAAGCTACAGTTGGCTAGATTATATTCAGATAGATAAATGCATTCGTGGGTACTTCCACTTAGATGCATTCCTTTTGCCTTAGTAGCACCAATGTTGGGACTTGTCTAATATCCCCAAGAGAGTAAATGAGCTGTTTTCTTTACCTCTGTGCTTCCAACTCTTCCTGGCAGATGGGAGGAAATGAGAGCTCCATCCATTTCCCCTGAGAAAGCCACTGGCATTTTATTGGAGCCCAGCATCGTCTGCTTGAGCTGCAGGGGCTCTCCTAGGGAGCCTTAAACCGATGAAAAAATTAAGTCCTTTATTTTCTTTTTAAAAGAGTATAATGAGCCAATAGTACAACTTTCATTTTTTCCCATGTGACTTAAGAGTATTTACTAGTAATCCACTAACAATTATTAGGGCTTACTTTGGGGATCTGATCATAACAATTATATGCTTGTCCCTACCTGTATTTGTTAGGATGCCAACAGGAAATGGATGGTGTACAGAAGCTTGATCTACATGCAGTGGTGCAGACCCCCAGGGCTAGCAACAGAGGTAAAC
>NW_006159562.1:1531163-1540685 GCF_000334495.1 Tupaia belangeri chinensis | reverse complement strand
TCTTTCTTTTCCAAACTGAAAGAGCAAGTGGAGGAGGCAGTTTCCAGAACCATTAGCAAGTGGTTGTAAGAAGAGCTTGCTTGAGAGGAGCTGTGGTCTTTGTGTAAGGGACACGGCCAGTCCTGGAGACCTTGTACTTACCTGGTCTTTCCTTGGTAACTCTCATTGACTAAATCAACTGGAAGCTAGACAAGGGAACCTATAGACACAGTCATAAAGGCAGCTTTCCAATGCACATGTGGGTGGATAAGCATGGGTAGGTGATCTAGATAAATACGGAGAGACAACAGAAATTATCCAACCACCTTTTTGAGTTTGGAATCCATGGAGAGAAACACAGATGTGTCTAAGTTAACCAGAAGAGACCTTAAATGAATGCAGTCATCTGCTAGGTTGAACAACAAAATTTAGGTGTGTGTGTTGGACACAATTTATGCCTCTCCCCAATTTGGCTTGGCCCCACCTGCTTTCAGTGGAACATTACCGTCTCCTCACTGCCATCTAAGTTAACCACCACTAATTTCTATGATACTAGGTGTTTTGACCTCTCCCAGAGTAAAGGCTGACTCTAGCATGACTCATCATGCCTACCACTGCCAGGTCTACAGCATCTTTGCCACTGAAAGCTTGGAGACTCTGTATCTTCTCATTTACTTCTGGACATAAAGGAAGGACCATGCTGTGGATCACATATGACTTCTCCAACAGCTTCCTAGGAGGAAGTGGGGGGGTGGAGGGGTAAGGGTCCTTCCCAGAGATATACGGAGTCACCACTTCATGTAGCAAACTCTGACTGGTGAAAGTCAAGAGAGAACATAGGAATGAGGAGCTAGCAAATAAACCTTCTTCCTTCTCCCCCTCAATAGACTATTCCAAGATGGTTTTTCAAAGAGCCTCTCAGGAGATTGAAATGTTCAAATAACAGATGGCTGTTTTCTTATAAAACTCTGGCTGGCTCAATAATGTACCACCTTGTATTTTCTGTCCTTTCTTTCTCTTTCGTGAACTGTGGTAGATTAAATAGGGCTGAAAATGTTTTTATTATTCCTTTCATTAATGAGTAGAGTCTAATTCCACCCACCACCACTTGAAACTATACTGACCTTAGGAACTTTCTTGACTAACGGGATATTGTAAAGTAATATTCTTGGGTTTTGGAGATTAGGTCATAAAAAGCCTTGGAACTTCAGTCTGGATCTCTTGGAAAGATTGTCTTAAGTACTGAACTGTAATGCTGAGAGAATCCCAAGCCATATGGAGAGGTCACATGAATCAAATAGCCTCAGCTGAGCTCCCAGTCAAGCGCTAGCATTAACCACCAGCAGTCCTGGACCATGTTCCACATGTGAGTGAAAAAGCCATCTTGATTGTGGACCCTTGAGACCAGCTACCAAACTGATGCCGCACAGATCAGAGATGAACCACCCAGCTGAGCCCTTCCTGGATTCCTGACTTTTGAAATCAAGAAAGGAAAAGAACCACTACGTTCTCAGGTACTTTTTTCTAGCAATAGAAAACTGGAAGACTCTCCTCAATGGACTGTTCTTAGAAGGTATTTCATAATGGTCTGATAAATACTTCTATATGATCAAGCAACCAGCTGTGTTTCCCTATGAAGCCAGGCCAGCTCAGTAATGAACCACTTTGTGTTTGCTATCCCTCCTTCCCTGCCTCACTTCCTTTTATCCTGGATTCTGGCTACCCTGAGATGAAACGACTAATGAACAAAGTATTAGCACACAAGTGTTACCTCAGGCATTGTTTACTAAGGAAGCTATTACAAGAAGTGTCATAGAAAGGAGATCCTCAGAGTAGATATTGGACTGATGTCTATCTCTTTGAAAACAATCAGGTAAGTGGGATGGTAATACTCCCTAGAAGTGGCTTCACAGTTATTGACTCTTTCAGCTATGGTTAACTGGGATGATGTACAGGTGGAAACAAGACTTTGGTAAATCATGAAGCTACCACATTTGACCAGTAAGGGGGTAACAGTTGTGGAGTAAGGCTGGCTGCTTTAGAGACATTGGAGGCCTCATTAAAAGAAAACAATAGGCTCAGAGAATCCAGCCAACTGAAATCATGCTCTCTGTGTCAGAGGCTCTCTATGGAAGCTTTAAATGAGGCTCTCATCTCCTACATTTGTACTTAAAATTGGTTCAGGATGTGATTATTAGGGTGACAGAGCTGTAAAGAAAGCTAAATGTGCAGCTGCTAAAGGTCTCCTAGGGGAAAGTTAGGCTCTTGATAGAGAAAGAGTAGAAAATTGAGAGCTGGAATAAGAACACTGATAGACCAGCCTGGGTCCTTCTGGCTTCAGAACAGACTATTTCCCCTTGGCAGGGGTGAGGCATCACCACTTTCCTGGAGGTCATGCAGTGATCTCACCCAGAGTGATCTCACCTGAGCATGTACTTCCCCAAATGATGCTTGTTCTCAGGTTTTCCTTAAGACCCATTCTAACATTGCCACACTGCCTCTGGAGAAAAGAATAGGAAGTGATATAAGCCCTGCTGGAAGAAGAAATAGCCTACTTGTCAAAGTAGATGTCAATCCTGATGACATGGGCTGGCAAGAATTACGGACAACCTATGGAGTGGATATGAGGATTTAGACAGCAGGAGGAGACAGAGGTTAAATGGGTGAGAATGGGTTGACATGGGACGCTTATTTATCAGCTAGGATTTGATGTTCTGACTAGGACACCTGGATCTGGTCCTCATCTGCTGCTGCAATGGCTCCATCAAGCCTAGGCACTGTGATGGCCTGAAGTCAATAAGATAGAGATACTAGAACTTCCTTGACATTATTTTGAGAACGGTGTCAGAAGTCTCAAGGAGATGGATGTGTGAGAACTAATTCACTTTGTGAAACCTGTCTCCTGACTATGTTTCCTGAAAAAAAATCTCTTCACAACTAGTAAGAAATACCATGGGGAACTAGGGGTAGGATGGAGGGTGGAATACCAGCATCTTGGAGAAGTTCCATGGTGGTCATCCTCTGTAGTCCAGGGTTCACAGTGGGAGATGCTACTATGGAATTGGCCCCTTTTCCAGGTCTATGGACTACCAAACACCTGTAGGCATTTCTTAACTATCAAAAGATAGACCAGGACCAGATGGTGATGCAGTGGCAAAATGGAACACTCTGCAAGACAATCCTACATGAGAAGGTTCCCCGTTCAAATCTGGAGACCTCCTTGAGTATGCTGGGCACATGCTTGCCTGTAATCTGGGGGCTGGCTGAAGGCTGGCAGTGGATTGTGGTGTCAAAATTTTATCAGGAGTTCTTTTTCACTTTCTCTGCCTCTCTTGCTCATGGAAGAAATAAATAAGAAAGAAAGGAGAAAAGAAAGAAAGGAAGGAAGACAGGTCTAATTCCTACTGTGAACAGTAAGGCCCCAGGATGAATGAGGGTGCCTACTTTCAAGGATGTATATAGTGGGAAACTGACCAGGGTGATGCTTGATTTGGATAACTTAAAATAAAGAGGTTTTTTAAAATTTTTTTTCAGAAGGCTATCATTGCCTGCCACAATAGAAAACTGAACTCCATCACTGAGTTTCCAGATCTATATCCCCCTTGGCAGGGGTGAGGCATCACCACTTTCCTGGAGGTCATGCAGTGATCTCACCCAGAGTGATCTCACCTGAGCATGTACTTCCCCAAATGATGCTTGTTCTCAGGTTTTCCTTAAGACCCATTCTAACATTGCCACACTGCCTCTGGAGAAAAGAATAGGAAGTGATATAAGCCCTGCTGGAAGAAGAAATAGCCTACTTGTCAAAGTAGATGTCAATCCTGATGACATGGGCTGGCAAGAATTACGGACAACCTATGGAGTGGATATGAGGATTTAGACAGCAGGAGGAGACAGAGGTTAAATGGGTGAGAATGGGTTGACATGGGACGCTTATTTATCAGCTAGGATTTGATGTTCTGACTAGGACACCTGGATCTGGTCCTCATCTGCTGCTGCAATGGCTCCATCAAGCCTAGGCACTGTGATGGCCTGAAGTCAATAAGATAGAGATACTAGAACTTCCTTGACATTATTTTGAGAACGGTGTCAGAAGTCTCAAGGAGATGGATGTGTGAGAACTAATTCACTTTGTGAAACCTGTCTCCTGACTATGTTTCCTGAAAAAAAATCTCTTCACAACTAGTAAGAAATACCATGGGGAACTAGGGGTAGGATGGAGGGTGGAATACCAGCATCTTGGAGAAGTTCCATGGTGGTCATCCTCTGTAGTCCAGGGTTCACAGTGGGAGATGCTACTATGGAATTGGCCCCTTTTCCAGGTCTATGGACTACCAAACACCTGTAGGCATTTCTTAACTATCAAAAGATAGACCAGGACCAGATGGTGATGCAGTGGCAAAATGGAACACTCTGCAAGACAATCCTACATGAGAAGGTTCCCCGTTCAAATCTGGAGACCTCCTTGAGTATGCTGGGCACATGCTTGCCTGTAATCTGGGGGCTGGCTGAAGGCTGGCAGTGGATTGTGGTGTCAAAATTTTATCAGGAGTTCTTTTTCACTTTCTCTGCCTCTCTTGCTCATGGAAGAAATAAATAAGAAAGAAAGGAGAAAAGAAAGAAAGGAAGGAAGACAGGTCTAATTCCTACTGTGAACAGTAAGGCCCCAGGATGAATGAGGGTGCCTACTTTCAAGGATGTATATAGTGGGAAACTGACCAGGGTGATGCTTGATTTGGATAACTTAAAATAAAGAGGTTTTTTAAAATTTTTTTTCAGAAGGCTATCATTGCCTGCCACAATAGAAAACTGAACTCCATCACTGAGTTTCCAGATCTATATCAGCTAACAACCCCAGAGCCCATCGATTGAAGGGGATTCTGGATCCCCTTGAGGAAGGACCCTATACTGCCACTGCAAGTATTTACAGTAAATATTCCTCTGATCCTTCCCCAGAGGAAACTAAAGCAATTTGCCAGGGTAACTGTACACTAGGGAGAGAGTAAAACCTAGACTTTTCAAGGACTATTCACTATAGCGTATGAGATGATACCGGTATCAGGAGACTTGAAACACCATCACAGACCTTTGTTAGAACAGAGGCCTACAGAGAACAAGTCCATCTACTGGTGGGTTCAGTGGTTTTGGATAGCCACTTTGCAATTATTTCCCTGGTTCCCAAATGTGTGATCAAGACAGATGTTTTTGGCTCCTGGCAGCACCCTCAAATTGATTACCTATCCTGTGGAATAAGGGTCATTGTGATAGCTAGGGTAAGTGCAGGGTTTCTTGACCTCAGCACTACTGGCATTTTGAGCTAGACCATTCTTTGACTGGAGGGGCTTTTCTGGGCATTATAGGATGTTTAATAGCATCCATGGGCTTCTACTCATAGATACTAGTAACACCTTCTAGTCATGACGACCAAAAATACTTCTACTGGGTTGTCAGAAAAGTCATAATGTGTTTTTGCATGAAAAAAAAAAGACATAGGAAAATATGTCACAACTTTTCCAACAACCCAAAAGACATTCCCAACTATTTCTTAGGAAAGGCAAAATCATCCCTGATTGAGAAGCATGGCTCATGTGTAAGCCTCTGAACGGTCTCATCCTTTGCCAACTGCAGAATTAATGCCATGATCCTTGAAGAATTACAGAGGTTGACACCATCATCAAAGATGATGGGATCTCTGTAATATTCTCTTTCAATTCTTCTCTGACTTCTATGAGATCAGAGAGATTAGAGGATACCGATGAACAACCATAAACTTAACCAAAGGAGAGACCTGCTCAGAGTCTCTGTGACCTATGTGGTAACTTTCCTATCACTACCAAGCTTCTAACTCTTGAGATATAGCTATTGATTTTGCCAAGATTTTTCTCCTCAATAGCTATTAGCAACTGGTCTTTATGTGGCTGTCAAGAACTATATGTGGTCTGAGGCTTCACCCTATTTACAAGCTAACAAGTTGCCTTGCCATGGTTTCATGGATGAAGACAGAAGACTCCTGGCTCAGACATGGAGGACTTTATCACTCACAGCAAAAGCAGTAGCCAGAACTTCCTTCATTTGTATTGGTTCCCAGTGGCTCCCAAGTCCCAAGAGAAAAGAGAATGATCAGACAGGTGGGCCAAGAGGATACCACTCAGGGGGTTGCATTACAGAAGAACACTGAGTTTGGGGGATTCGCTGCTTTTATTCAAAACCTCTTCTTTGCTGGGAGGATATGTTACCTCAAGGTTGTTCCCTATGAACAAGATCCCAAAAAAATCTCATGGGTAAAGCATGGGCAGGGCTTTGCATTCTTGGCACATTCAGCAACAGTATACAGGGACATGAGGGGCTCATGGTGCTACAGACGGAATCTTTGTGTTCAAAGATTCATGTGTTGAAGCCTAAATTCCCATTGTGGCAGTATTTGGAAGTGAGATCTTGAGAAGGTAAGGGTGGAGTTCCCAGGAAAGTGATTCATATTCTTAGAGGAAGAAGCAAGAGATAATCTCTCTGTCCACAGTCCAGGGATACAGCAAGCAGGTGTTCAACTGTAAATCGGAAAGAGGACTCTCATTGGGGACCAAATCTGTCAGCACCTTGATTTTTTTTTTTTAGAGTTTTTTGCTATAAGGTGCGTGTGCTCACCAGAAAGACAGAGAGAGACAGAGAGACAGAAAGTGAGAAATCACCCCCCAGGGGGGATGGCTACACCACAATCCCTTCTCCTCCATTCTCCTCTTGGGATCTTAGGCACACACACACATGTGCCCAGCATGAGTTTAAGCCACCGGGTCCAGGACTCAAACCGCGGTCGACTATATGGGAGTCCAGCAACATAGCCATTACGCCGACTGCTGGTCCCTCAGCACCTTGATCTTGAACTTCTTGGTCTCTAGAACTTCGAGGAAATAAATATTGTTTAGGCCACTCGGTCTATGACATGTTTATTACAGCAGCTCAAGCGAACTCAGACAAGTAGTAGGGATAACTTCCCTATCTTACCTCAGTGCTGTCAGCTCTCCTCTCTGCCATATTCCACATCACAAGAACCACAACTGCCTTTTCATGATGTAGACTATCATGCCGGTCCACAGTATAGATAAGATCATGCTCATCGGACGTGATCGGTAGAAGATTTTAAGAACCCTAAGTACCTAGTAAGTCATAGGCATGCCAGAGGATGAAAGATTACTGTCACAGAAACTCAGGGTCTCCTGCATTGTTGCAGTGTTCATGGGTCAAGTCACCTGCCAAGAACACCAGAACAAATTCTCTAAAGTACAGGAAAAATGGTTGCTCCTTGCACCTCTAAGAAACAGGCACAGTGCATTTTGGCCTTCTTTGGACTTGGGAGGCAGCTCACATTTTATTTGAGAATATTTTTCTGTGATGAACTCAGAATCAGACTCATGAGTTATGAAGTCAGGCAGAAACATTATTTGCTGGAAATGGTTTATTCAGTACTGAGCTCAAGTTAATCTAGAAGGTACCAAAAATTTATTTACCCGAGTGACCCAAATCTCACATAACCTACCTCTGTTATACCAATGCCTTTCCCTTAACTCATGTTTATGGCCTCAGGGGAACAACCAGTTGGTGGAGGAAAAAAGAACTTGAGCTTATTGGTTCCCGGACTTTGGCTTTCCACAGTCTCTGGTGGTTCACCATCTTAGTCTGTTTTATGCTGCCATAACAGAATCACACAGATTGGGTGATTGATAACTAATAGAAATGTATTTCTCATGGTTCTGGAGACCAGGAAGTCCAAGATCAGGGAACTGGCAACTCTAATGAAAGCTTTCTGCTGAATAATCCCATGGTGGAAGATGGAAGGGCAAAAAAGCATGTGCAACAGAGTGAAGGGGAGGGGCCAGACTTAACTTTATCAGGAAACCACTCCCATATGGGAGTGGAATAATAATGGCATTAATCACCTCTTAAAGGTCTCACCTCTCAACACTGTGGTGTTGGGGGTTAAGTCTCTAGCCCATGAATTTTAGGAGCTCATGTTCAGACCACAGCACACACACCCCGGTCCTGAGTGCAAATCCACGTGACCCTGCATGGAGTGTACTGTCCTCCTCCCCCAGATTGTGCATGTATGTGGCTAATAAACTGCAGTTAGATTCATTGGACCAGCATTGGATGCTGTGTTTGGAATTAAACAAACTGATACTCTGTAACCTTAGGTTCTCCTGGGTTAGAGAAGTTGAAGGAAAGTTGGGTCCTGATTTAGAGAAAACAATGAAAGTTCCACTAAATTAGAAGCTCCAGCTACCTCCTGGCCACTTTGGGCTTCTCATGCAGGTGGACAATAAGGTGACCAAAACAAAACAAAAGTGGAAGGGAGGATAGCTATATTGGTTGGTATATTCAACCCTGATTACTATGTGGAGTTAGGGTTGTGATTACATTCTGGAAGCATTCTTCGCATGTGCCCGTAATGAGCCTGTGGCTGCCTGTCTTGGGGGCAACCTTGGCCACTCTTTTCTGGACACACCCGGGGTTAGGTATTACCAGGGCAAGAGGTATGCTCTGACACTACCCCATCAGGAGTGCCACAGTGGAAGCCATAGCAACGTTAGTGCCTTGGAACAAACTAATAAGACTCCAAGGGTTCTGGATCTTTCCATCCAGAGCATGTGGGATCTGACTTCCCCACCAGTTGCCTGGAAAAATAGGTCTTGCAACCCAGCAGCATAAGGGAGTAAATGTACTATGGGCAGATGTTGAACCAGTGAGAGACAGGATATAGAATTGGAGAGAGAGAGAAAAAGAGAGAGAGAGTGAGATGAACTAGCAACTAATTGTCCTTCTTTCCCTTCACCCAAGGACTCTTCTGACATGGGTATATGGATACAGCTTGTATGGATACATCACACATGGCAAGGTAACTGGCTGTGTTTCTTCTAAAGCTGTGGTCAGCCTTGTCATATAGCACATAATATTCATTCTCCTTCCCTCCCTTCCTCATTTATATTTTCTCTCACCTCAGATGTTACGGGCTGCATTTCTTTCCAAAAAAATTGTAGCATGTAACCCTGATCTCAGGTTCTATTTTCCGGGCAACTTATGCTGAAACGATACACAATAACAATGAATATTTATATCAGAATAAAGTTTACTCACCCATTTAAAGGCAGACATGAAAAAATACAGTATTTCCAACTAAGGCCAGTTTTTGCATCTATAGGAGAACTGAAGGCCAGAAAATATAATAGTATTGTCAAGGATAATTAAAACCTTCCCCCCAATTTAACAATCAGATGAATTATTTCTTCACCCTTTGGAAAAAGTGAGTGAAGACAAGGACAAGATACATGAGAGCAGGGGAAAAGATACATGAGAGCAGGGAAATTGGTTCTTCTTCCTCCACGGTGACTACTGCTTGGTATTTATACGTTTTGTAATGTTCCTCCAGATTTTGGATATTCTATTCCATTGCTGTTATTATTCATTCCAAATAATGTTTTTTTTTTTTTTTTTTTTTTTTTTTTTTTTTTTTTTTTTTTTTTTTTTTTTTTTTTTTTTTTTTTTTTTTTTTTT
>NW_006159562.1:1528382-1531136 GCF_000334495.1 Tupaia belangeri chinensis | reverse complement strand
CCTTAGCTGTGGGACCAGCAGTTAGCGTAATGGCTATGTTGCTGGACTCCCACATAGTCGACCGTGGTTTGCGTTCCAGACCCAGTGGCTTAGAATTCACGCCTGGTGCATGTGCGTGCATGCCCAGGATCCCGAGAGGAGAAGGAAGGAGAAGGGATTGCGGCGTGGCCATCCCGCCTGGGGGGTGATTTCTCAATTTCTCTCTCTCTGTCTCTCTCTCTCGTCCTGGCGAGCGCACGCACCCTATAGCAAAAACCTCTCAAAAAAAAAAAAAAAGACTCTTTCCTTGGCTGTGTTCAGTTTATTGCTAAGTATATTGAAGGCTTTATTTCAGTTATGGTGGTTTGATTTGTAGCATTTCCTTATTCTCATTTATTTACTTGCCAGAAGGTGCATGTGCTTGCAGGAGAGGGAGAGAGAGAGAGAGAGAGAGAGAGAGAATGAATTCCCCTTCCCTAGAAGGACCTGGTCTTGCCACAATCCTTTTTTCGCCAATTCTTCACTTCATCAATATCCTGGGCATGTCAACATGACTGTTGACAGGTTTGGCATGTTTTTAAAACTCGTGAGGCCAGGACTCAAACCCTGGCTAGTCCTGTGGGATCTGGCTTCCTGCGTGTAGTGCTTAACTACTGTACTACAGAGCTGGCCCACAGCCTTTCCTTTTGATGCTTTCTTAGAATTTACAGCTCTTTGCTTATATTACTGATTCATTCTTGCATATTGTCCACTTTTTCCATTAGAACCCTTAACATACTACTCATAACTGGTTGAAATGCCTGGGATGGTCATTCCAAAATCTCTGCCGCATCTAAGTCTGATTTGGATGCTTGTGCTCTCTCTTCGAACTGTTTGTCTTTTAGTATGCCTTGTACTTTTTTGTTGAAAGCAGGACAGGAGGTATTGGGTAAAAAGGAAGTAAAGTAAACAGGACTCTAGTGGAAGGTTTTATATTTATCTGGCCTAGAGTTAGACTTTGTTTGCTGTTTGCTGTAGCTATAGGTGTCAGAGGATACCATCTCCTCTGGTTGCCTTATTTTTGTCCCCATGGTATTTTTTTTTTTTTTGGGTTTCTCTAGTGATTTCTTAAATAAAGCCTAGGGAATGCATTTATTGCAGTTGTACTTTCTTGTTATAGTATTTTATAGGAGACTTACTGATGTTTGGTCAGAGATGAGAAAAGCATTTCGGTAGTCCTCTGATCAGGTCTCAGTGTTTTAGTGAGCCTACACCCCGGGCTGTGACTCCCCAAGTGCTTCCTGATGTTTTTCTCCCTCTTAGATGAACCCAGAAGGCTACCGGGGACTGGAATTGAGTATTTCTCTTCTTTCCCGCCAGTTAGCCTTAGGCTCTGGTAAAACTCACTTTGGTTAGGCTATTGTGAGTTTGTTTTTTCTGATAGCAAGTCATGTGAAGGAGAATTGTGGGCTTTTTCAAATGACCAAAACAATTACCTTTCTCCTCCCACTGTCAAAAGTAAAAGGGGATTTCTTTCTTTTTTTTTTTTTTTTTGTAATCTTCCTAGTGAGAACCTGGCAGGATTCCTAGAGATAAAATTTATAAAAGTGTGGAGGTTCCCTAAGATTCTCACTGGCCCCCCACCATGGCATTTTCAAAATTTAAAAAAAAATTATTTATTTAGCTTTATTATTATTTTCTAATTTTCTACAGGGCATACACACTCACGAGAAAGAGCGAAAGAGAGGGAAAGTGAGAAAGCAAGCTGCCAAGTCCAGGACTTGAGCTGTGGTTGGCCATGTGTGGGAGTCCAGCCCCTCAACCACCATGCCACCTACTGACCCTGGCATTTTTAACTCTTAAGTTGTTCACACTGATCCTCCAGCAAGCCATCAATTATGATTTAGATTTTCCAACCCTAGTACTGATTCCTGTGGAGGTTTCTGCTCCCAAAAGTGCTGGCGAGGTTGTGGAGAAAGGAGAGACTCTCGTGTACTGTGCATGGGAACATAAATTAGTACAACCATTATGAAAAGCAGTGCGGTGTTTCCTCAAAAAACCTAAAGATAAGTCTACTAACCCTACTCCTGGTTTATTCTCAAAGGAAAGGTAATTAGTATGTGAAAGAAATATCTGCACCCTCATGTTTATCAAAGCACTGTTCACGATAGCTAAAATATAGAATCAACCTAAGTGCACTACAACAGATGAGTGGATAAAGAAAATAGGATAGATGTACACAAAGGAATATTATTCAGCCATAAAGAAGGATCAAGTCCTGTCATTTGTGGCAACATAGATGGACCCATAGAAAATCATGCTAAGGAAATTAGGCAGATGCTGAAAGACAAATATCATATGTTCTTACTCAGTAGTAGAAACGAATAGATTTGATTACATTGAAGTGGAGAGTGAAATTATGGATACCACAGGTTGCGGAGGGAGATAAAGTGGTTAGGAAGAACTTGGTTAACGTATACGAAAGTGCGAATAGATAAGTGGAACTTGTTATGGAGTATGATAACACAGTAGAGTAACTATGGTTGGTGACAGTTCAATGTCTATTTCAAAATAGCTGAAAGAAATGATTTGAAATGTTCCCAAAACAAAGTAATGATAAACGTTTGAGATGATGGATATGTTTATTGCCCTTATTTAATCATTATACATTGAGCTCATGGTATGAAAAACCACACTATACCCCATAAATATGTATAACCATTATATATTAAAATTTTTTTAAAGAATTATTTATTTCATTTCATTTATTTTCTTTACTTATTTTAATATGACCAG
>NW_006159562.1:1508377-1528364 GCF_000334495.1 Tupaia belangeri chinensis | reverse complement strand
GGAAAGAGAGAAAGCAAGCCACCAGGTTCAGGACTTGAACCACAGTTGGCCATGTGGGAATCCAACACCTTTAACCATCACGTCACCTGCTGGTTCCTATATTGATGAAAAATTACAAGTAAAATTTTTCTACTACAAATTGTATATCTATTGTGAAAAAAGTAATTTTTACATATTCTAAAGTGTTGTTAATAAGATTCTCATGTAAGACACAGGACCGAAAAGGACATTTATCTGTTTTTTATAATAATGGCAGTGGTAATAGGGGCTAACATTTCCTGAATACTTAACCTTGCTTTAGACAGGGTGGCAAATGGTTTTTAATTAATTATCTCAATTAATTCTTATAGAAATTATGTGAGGTAGGTAAAATGAGTATTTCCATTTTACATATGGTAAAACTGAGGCCTAAAGAAATTAGAGAACTTTTCTAAATGATAGAACTTGCAAGTGGCAGGGATTCAACATCACCCAGAACAGCCTGCTCAAGCACATAACCACTGTCCCACTGCATTAAAATTAATTAGATAATAACATATTAAAAACCATAGTCCTTTATGATATTGGTCAATTTTGACCCTTGCCTTTGCTGTTTGGCTCCCTTATACAATAAATCTTTGATAGTTAATCTTGAGTGTGTGGATGGCCAAGTGTGCCTACGTTTAATTAAAGAGAAGTACATTTAATGGTGCTGGCAAATTTTAAGTGCTTGGCTATCCCCTTAGCTGGCAAAATCTTGCGAGTTGTTAAGTTAACCCCCAAACTTCCAGAAGTTTTGTCTAACGAATGAAAGTTTATTTGAATAGCAAAATCCTTTCCAGCTTTTAGTGTTAGGATTTGCCAAGAGAACTATGCCCCAGCCCCATGCTCTTATTCAGTGACAGATGGGGTGGCATAGTGGTTAAGGTGCTGGACTCCCACATGGCCACCACAGTTCAAGTCCTGGACCCAGAGGCTTAAAAAATCATACCAGGCACCTGTGTGTGTGTGCCTGAAATCCTGAGAGGAGAATGGAGGAGAAGGGATTGTGGCATGGCCCTGTCCCCTTGGGGGAGTGATTTCTCACTTTCCCTCTCTCTCCCTTTTTCTGTCCAGGGAGCACACATGCCCTATGGCAAAAATAAATAAACAAACAAACACATAAGCCCCTGGGATTTTGTGAGAAATGGGCTTCAAAAGTCCTATTTTGTCTTTCTCAGGTTGGGGGGGGAGGTTAGCAGGTAGCAGTTCTTAGATTATTTGATAGAAATTCTTTCTCTCATGATAGGTAGCCATTTTTTAATTAGGGGTTTAGGATGAGGACTTTTGAATACCAGCCTCTGAGAATTTAGAGCTCTCTTTAAAACCAGGACCAATGTTTTCTTCACAAAATGCTCAGTGTTCAAGGCCTCATTTGTAAATAAAAGACCCCAAGTTTCTGGCATTTGCTTACTGCCACTTCTCCGGGCACAATAATTGAGTACCCTGCTAATGATGGCATGGCTGTCAATATCACTTTCCCGTTATGAGACCTCTTCCGAGTAGGATGAAGGGGAGAAAGAAGACGGTCAACAGGCGATCGGCTTTCATTTTAACACTCCCTGGAGGATTTTCATTACCCTTTCCGTATCAAGCCTTGCCTTGCCTTTCTCAAGGTCAGCTCCGTCTAGACAGCTCCTAGCTCCAACTTCCTGCAGCTAATGCACATCCACAATAAGCCTGTGACCGCAGCCTCACACCGTGCCCTCCCACCTGGGACAGGAGAGCCCCTTCTTTTCTGTGTTCTTTGTGACCTTTCTCTAGGGTAAAAGGTCTTTTCTGCAGCAGCCAGGTCTTCCTCGTTATGGTGACTGCACTGCAGAGAGCGGCTTCTACCTTGTTAGAAGTGACATCACTGTACATTAAAGACATCATATCTCCTTTCATATTAAAATGCCTGTCAGTTCTCCTGCTCCAAGGTTGTAAATCTGCCAGAGTGGCCTGAGCTTGGGGAGTTTTCATTATGAAAATATGAAGATAAGCACTCTGTTTTACTGTCAAAGGGAAAGAAGTAGATTCCTAGTAATGACATTACTTTAAGAAATAAATATACATTTTCTTAACTGAGTGTTATATAAACAAATTTTGAAAAGTGAATTCTCTTTCTCATGCTCTCTCTTTCTCTCTTTTTTTTTAAGTTTTTAAAATTCAGACTTAAAAAGCTGGCTGGCCTGGCTCAGATAGGAAATAGAGCTGGGATAAGATTTATTAGTGCATGGATTTCGCTCTTACTCTTATAGTAAATCATTAGACATTCTCAATGATTTTAGTCCTTCATTTTCAGTTGTCCAGTCTAAGAAGTGGCAAAGGACTACTTAATCCGCAGTTCACCTTAATTTACAAATGAAGCAGCCTTTGTGCTGGGTTCCAGTTTTTCTCTTAACATTTTTTAAGACGATCAGCAGATCATCACTTTCTAGAACTGGTTCGACCAGCCTGTCTCATACACGTGTGTGAGTAAGGTGAATATAAGGAGTCTTATTCATGGGAAGAGGAGGTTAATTTCTCCCTAACCACATAAAATAAAAGTACTGAAAAAAGGATTGAGGGAACCTATCACTCTCCAAAACCAATTTGCCTTTGTGAGTTTTCAAGCTTTCAAATTAACCCTTTCCAGGCATCAAGGTATTTAGAATTTCTAGAAAGTCTTAACAATCAAAGACCTAAACACTTAAGCATGCCCAAATACCACTGGATTCAAGGGGTCTGAGCGATCTTGCGCTGTGAAACAAACCAACTAATGATTATCAATTCAGTCTCTAGGTTTGTCTCAGTTCATTCTTGCACATTTGTGAAGAGGAATTTAGATTTCAAATACAATCATTTCTCTCTGCAGAAGTGACCACCAGGATCAATGTGGGGTTATTCTGGGCATCCCATTAAGAGAAACGCCATGTCTGGTAGTCATCTTACTCTATGGATTCAGAAAGACTGAGATAATTCAGTTTCCCAAAGCCGACAAATTAGGACCTTTACATAGGATGAAATTAGCTTCTTTTTCATTTAGAAAAGAATAACCTAGGGACCACAGTTCAAGTCTCAGACCCTGCGGGCTTGAAACTTACACCAGGCATAAATGAGCGTGTGCCAAAAATCCCGAGAGGAGAATGGAGAAGGGACAGAAGCATGGCCATCCCCCCAGAGGGTTGATTTCTCACTTTCTCTCTGTCTCTCTCCAGTGAGCTGCCCTGTAGCAAAATTCTCTCTCTTAAAAAAAAAAATAAAGCAAGAAAGAAAAAAGAAAAGGCTAAAATATAAATATGTCTAGATTTATCCCACCAACAAATGAATAAAAATGACATTGCTTTCCCTCTTGCTGTGTAGACCGCACACTGCAGAATTTCAAGGTAAACGATGAGATAATGTTATAGATGATGTTTCTCTGTAATTCAGTCAATCCAGACCATATAATTTGTGGCTAGAAAGCTACATGTGGATTAATGGATTTGTCCAAATGAGAACAGCCACATTCACACACACCTGGAAAGGTTTGGGTGTTGGGCATGCAATGAACTCTCCATGTGTCAAGAAGAAAACCCTGGGAGGCGGCTGTAGCTCCAACATGCAGGTGTTAACTGTCAGATGCGCTCTGCTATGTGCTACAGCTCTAGTCTGCTCTGTGGCTCTCAATAGATGTAGAAGTCCAGGTAAGGCTAGTCAATGACGTTGAAAATACTTAGAAATAACACTGACAGGGAACAAGGCTCTGTGGTTCCTTGTGGAGAAAAATCTTTTTTGGCAATGCTGTAAGAGCAGGAATTTGGGACACTCAGCTCTCTAGTGAGGTGAAACCATGTTTTCAGTTATCGACAGAAAATCTTCAAAGGGAAATTCAGCTCTTTGACCTCCTTAGAAAATTTAGACCATGTTACAAAAGTTAACAACTTAAGACAAATGGAAGTGTGTGGAAATCCAAAGATGCCCTGAAGAACAAAATGGCAGTTCAGACTCCATCACCTGGAAAATTACCTAAAGGGAGTCTAGACCAGGGAAATCACAATTCAAAAATGAAACCACATCTTTATTCTAAGCGCCAAATCTCATCAGCATTTAAGGAAACCCCTGACTTAATGATCCTTTCATTGAGCGTGGGGGGATAGAATCTTGATCTTTTGGGGGAGAGTCAGAGTTTGGCTTGAGGAGAGAAAGTTTATCTTTCTAGTTGTGCTGTGGGAAACTGAACGATAGGGGGAGATGTTGTGGGTTGCCATCTTTTTTTTTGCATTCTCCTTCATGCATTCACATTAATGGGCCAGGGCCTGAGCGACTCTGACGGACTGCACGGAGTAAACCGGCCCTGACTCCTGCAGGCCACAGGGACCGTTTGGTGGGGAAAGGCCGTGATGACTTACCAACTGGAGTAGTCAACCACCTAGGAACCCACTGTCCTCAGGTTTCACTTGTTGGAAATTAATTTTTTTTTCCAGAGATTTTTTTTTTTACTATAGGGCACATGTGCTCACCTGACAGAGATAGAGAGACAGAAAGCAAGAAATCACCGCCCCCCACTGCCCCCCGGGGAATAATGATACACTGCAATCCCTTCTCCTCCATTCCCCTCTCGAGATTTTGACCATGCATGCACACACACCCGGCATGAGTTTTAAACCCTCTGGATCTGGGACTTGAACCATGGTTGGCTACGCAGGAGTCCAGTGATGTAACCATTACACCATCTGCTTGTTCCATATTTTCTTGTTTTTTTTTTTTTCTTTTTTATTTGTCAGAAGGCACATGTGATTGCCAGAGATAGACAGAAGGAGAAGGAGAGGGAAAGGGAGTAATCACTACCTCCCCACACACCATGGGGCACGGTCACATTGCAATCCCTTCTCCTTTCCATCAGGATTCAGGGCATGCATGCACATGTGCCTGGAGTGTTTTTCAAGCTACCAGGGCCAGGATTCCATCTGAAGTCAGCCACGTGGGATCTGGCTTCCTTAACCACTAGGCTATGGGACTGACCTGACAAATTTTATACAACAAACAAACTGTAAGAAATCCAACATCCCCAAGGTCATGAAGGGCTACATTAATCACTCTGAACTGGTTTTCCTTCTGGGAATCTTTACTTTTTTTACCTACAGCCTGGAAGTAAATAGGATGGAAACCTTTGCTGAAATGTTGTCCTAAATTCGTCTTATTTAGTAATGAGATTGCAGCTGAAGAGGACAGGCCAGCATGGAGGGCATCAGTACCCAGGGAGGCAGTCAAGTGACCCGTGCTCTGCTCCTAGCCCTTTATGGATGGCCTGCTACCCAAGGTGCACACTTGGCCTAGTACTGAGGATGCCATAGAGAAACCACAGTACCACAGAACTACAGAAACAATGACTCCAACTCACATAATAGAAAACAGTCTTGTAATAAAGATGATTTTTTTAGAAGAAAGAAAAACACTGAAATTCTGCAGACAACTTGAAAATGATGAACACCAAGGCCAAGGTCACAGGTCAAACTAATATAGAGGCCAGTCTGTACATCTTGCTCCAGGGCCAGCACCTGCAAACACCCACTGTCCAAGTGCCATCCTGCCAGTATAGTCTGTCAATCAGGAAGGTGGGTTGCTGACAAACCAGAATGAATCAGAACACACGTGATTAGCTCTATAGAAAGGATGAGTTTTAAAGCATGCTTTACGGCCTGAAAAAATTGTAGTGATGTGGTAGACTGCATTTTTCAAGGAGGGCAGAAATAAAATGTTTTTTTCTCAGCTACGCTGCAGTAGTGCGTACGGCTAAGACGCTGCGACTCAGAGGCGGAGGCCACATGAAAGGCCTGGGTTTGGTCTCTGGTTGAACCTAAATAGGCAGGGCATGGCAGTGCCCATAGACTTAACTATCTTGGAGGCTGGGGAGAAGAGGATCCTGATATGGCAACACCATCAAAAACCGATCAAAAGTCCCTGAGACATGGTGAACGGCAGTGCTGAAAGCCATATGGCTGGTTGCGGGATTGGACCTTCGGGTTGGCATGAAAACGTGCCTGGTACGTGTGTGTGTTGTGCTCAAGATCGTGACAAGCTGGAGGGCTGGGGAAAGGAGATGGTGACATGATGTTACCTTCTTCAGGGTGCTTCTCTCTCTCTCTCTCTCTCTCTCTCTCTCTCTCTCTCTCTCTGAGGACCTAACTGTGAAGAGGCATTCTCCCTGTCTTCCTTGTACTCCACAAGTGAAGATGGAAAGGTTGACATTGACATGCTATTAGAAAGGATTTTTGAAAAGAGATGTTTTCAGCCAACCCTCATTTATTCTGAAACGAATAGCAATGGACCTTCATGGGAGATGTAGGCCCCACCTACGGAAGCGATCCTATATAATGTGTGAAACTGGGGCCAGGTGATGGCGCAGTGGTAACACGACTATACCCACGTGGGAGAGGTCCCAGGTTCTATCCTAGGGTCTTCCTGAGCATGCTGGGAAGGCATGTGCACATGCCAATGAGGGTGAGCCGCAGCATGAAGACCCTGTTGGGGGTACCTGTCTCTGTTTCTATTTGTCTCTGTCTCTTGTCTCTCTTTCATAGCAGACATAAATACATACATTTAATAAGATAAAACAAAATATGCAAATCACTCCAAGGAAGGATTCTATTTTGGGGAATATTTCTAAGGAAAGACTCAGATAAGCTATAACCATGTCTGTGTGACTGTGTGAGTTTTTCTTTTCTTTTTTTGGAGAGGTTTTTTTTTTTTTTTTTTTTTGCTATAGGGCGCATGCACTCACCAGAAAGAGAGAGACAGAGAGGCAGAAAGCGAGAAATCACCCCCCGGGGGATGGCCATGCCACAATCCCTTCTCCTCCATTCTCCTCTCGGGATCTTGGGCACGCATGCACATGCGCCCAGCATGAGTTTAAGCCACCGGGTCCAGGACTCAAACTGCGGTCAGCTACATGGGAGTCCAGTGACATAGCCATTACGCTAACTGCTGGTCCCCGTGAATGAGTTTTAAAGCATGACTTATAGACTGAAAATAATGTAAGTTCTGCGTATATACAAGTACATATGTGTGTGTGTATACAAACACACACAATATGTACTTGTATACACACACACACACACACACACACACACCTGTACACACATATTTAGATATAAGATGTTATTGATGACAAAGAATTCAAAATTCATAGCTGTTTAACAATGAAGGAATTAACTAAATGATTGGGTTGTCGAGAAAGTCGTGACTCATTTTTGCATAGAAAAACAGAAGAAATGCGCCATGGCTTTGCTGATGACCTAATATTATTGAGTATCAGACTACTGTGAAGGTGATTATATATTCATGGACATGTAAGGCTCTTCACAACACATAATTAAGTGAGAAAATTAAATCATACAACAGGGTGTATCGTCATACTGAGCAAGAGCAAGAGACAGATCCAGGGCATGGCCTAGAGAATTCTAGCCTCACATGTTTTCCTCTGAGCAGTGAAATGAAACAAAGGTCAAGGTGTTTTTCTCTTCTTATCTGTAATTTTCAATTTATTTACAGAAGATGTGCCATACTTATGTGACAAAAATTAATTAATTGCGACCAGCAGATGGCTGGGCTCCCGCATAGTTGACCGTTGTTAGAGTCTTGGATCTGGAGGCTTGAAACTCACACCGGGCATGTGTACATGCATGACCGAAATTCTGAGAGAAGCCTGGAGAAGGGATTGCAGCATGGCCATCCACCCAGGGGGTGATTTCTCACTTTCTGTTTCTCTGTCCTTCTCTGTCTCTCTGGCAAGTGCACGTGCCCTATAGTAAACACCTTTCTCTTAAAAAAAAAATATATATGGGAACCAGCAGTTAGCGTAATGGGTATGTCGCTGGACTCCCACGTAGTTGACTGCGGTTCACGTCCTGGACTTGGTGGCTTAAAACTCACGCCAGGCACATGTGCGTGCGTGCCCAAGATCCCAGGAGGAGAATGGAGGAGAAGGGATTACAGCGTGACCATCCCCCCTGGGGGGTGATTTCTCGCTTTCTGTCTCTCTGTCTCTCGCTGTCTGGCGAAGGCACGTGCCCTATAGAGAAAACCTCTCAACAAAAGAAAAACTAAAAAAAGAAAAAGAATGATCACATCTCAGTCAGGGCTCACCTTATTCCTTAAGAGCAATAAACCTGTCTCATTAAATGTCCATATTTGCCCTCAGTTCTTGATCCATCTTCAATAAAAACACAAATTTAATAAGCCATCCGTTTTTCCAGACTGGGAATCACCTTCTGACTCAAAGTTGGATGTTTCAGGGTGGGAGTAAAATGCAAGAACTTTAGCCAGGACAGGGCACGAGCTAAGAAGACACAGACACTTTCCGGAAGACCTCCTGCCCTTCTAAATCCAAGGCCATAAAAGGAGCATAACTACACTCTATATAAAATAAAGCAAGGGACCAGCAGATGGTGTAATGGTTATGTCCCTGGACTCCCACATAGTCTTCCATGGTTCGAGTCCTGGACCTGGCAGCTTAAAACTCATGCCAGGCGCATGTGTGTGCATGCCCAAAATCCTGAGAGGAGAATGGAGAAGGGATTGTTAGGATTGTAGCAGGGCTGTCACTCCAGGGGGCGATTTCTCACTGATGCCAGCATTTCTCTTTTTCTATTTCTTTTTCCTTTTCCTCTTCCTTTCTTTCCCTTTCTTCTTTGCTATAAGGCATATGTACTCACCAGAGAGAGAGAGAGAGACAGAGACAGAGAGGAAAAGTGAAAAATCACCCCCTGAGGGGGTGGACACTCTGCAATCTCTTGTCCTCCATTCTCCTCTTGAGATTTTTGGCACAGACGCACATGCGGCCAGTGTGCCTTTTAAGTCATCGGGTCCGAGACTTGGACCGTGCATCCAGCCATGTGGGATCCAGCGCCCTTAACATGCACACCACCTGTTGGCCCATGCCAGTATTTCTCAATGAGCGATTTACTACTTTAAACCGTTAAGAAACTCCTCCTTCTTAAAAGGGGAGAAGACCCTATTGGTCTGCTATTATTCCATGAACAGAAATGAGTTAATAAACTACTGATATTTGCCATGATGACATTTAGCTGGAAAACTACAGAAGGGCTAGAGAATCATGAATTATCTGGAGGGCTCATTTTAAGGGTAGGAGTTCAGAGCCCAGAGGCAAGGCTTGAGTAGAGGCAAATGCTCTTTCTTTTTTTTTATAATGGAGAGGTTTTTTGCTATAGGGCACATTCACTCGCCAGACAGACAGAGAGAGACAGAGAGACAGAAAGCGAGAAATCACACCCCCGGGGGGTGGCCACGCCACAATCCCTTCTCCTCCATTCCCCTCTCAGGATCCTGGGCACGCACAAACACGCACCCAGTGTGAATTTAAGCTACCAGGTTCAGGACTTGAACTGAAGTCAGCTACATGGGAGTTCAGCGACATAGCCATTATGCTAACTGCTGGTCCCAAGGCAAATACTCTCGAACGAGATGCCCTGGTGAGAATTCCAGTGTAGTCAGGGGTGACCTGGAAGACTGGGCAAGGAGCAGCACCTGAAAAGTTTGGGAAGACATCAATGACAACTACTTTCTTCAGAGGAGTCACGCTGTTGGCCAGCATTCACCGTCTTCATTGCAGATGGAAGCCACGTCGCTTCCTCCCCTGGGCGGCCAGGCTTTTCCATTTCTTCAAGCCCCTTCTCTAAGAAAACGTAGCTCCTGGTGTATCTCCCAGTGGGTGTTCCTCTTGTTCTGTGCTGTGTCAGGGTCACCATGATCCCCTCAGACTGAGGGATGCTTAAGGTCTGACAGCCTACCTGAGACCTGCTACCTTCACCAATCCTTGGTGAGACTTGGCCATGAGCAAAGGAGGGAAATAGCCCCTGCTCCAGTTTTGTTCGGCAGCCATGCCCAGGAAACATTTCCCCTCTCTGTTCTGTGGCACTCTGTATGAAAATGCAGGGCCTTACACTTTGCTGGGTAGTACCAAAGTTAGGCAATGCTTGTGGGCCCATGGAAAGTTGCCAATGGTTTAGGAATGAAGGAATTTAAAGGTGCAAAGAGACCACCCACAGAGTTTACCTATGGCTTTTCCTACTCTAGAGGGTGGATACTAATAAAATATTTTTTTCTTTTCTCTTTTTCTTTTTTAGGTTTTTACTATAGGGTATATGAGCATGCTGGAGAGAGACGGAGAGAAACAGAGAGAGGGAAAGTGAGAAATCAGCCCCTGGGGAAGATGGCTACATTGCAATCTGTTCTCCCTTCTCCTCTCAGGATTTTTGGGCATGCACACACAAGCACCCAATGTGATTTCAAGCCATCAGGTCCTGGACTCAAACCATATTTGGCCATGTGGGAGGCCAGCGCTTTACCCACCACACCACCAGCTGGCTTAAAAATACATAGACAAATCCCAAGAAGACAACGGTCATCTTCCTCCTTAGTTTGAAAGAGCAATTGATTTTCTCTATCTGGAGAATTCTCTCCAGAATTGCCTTTTCTCTTGGTTCTTGAACTGGTATAAATGTCCTTTCCAATGGGTCTCACAGTAAATTATACTAGAAAAGCCTCTTTGAATTACTTTGAGGTTGGTGTGATACCTTGAAGACGCCTTAATGTGTAATCAGGGGTTACCTTACACACAAGTGGAACTGGTGTGTCCTTTCTCTAATAAGGAAAATGAAAAGTAAGCCTTGATAATGATTCTGAGATTTTTGCTGCTCTTGGATAGAAATAGATGCAAAAAGTCAACTTTGGGCATAATCCTCTGTTTCGAGCACTTACTCAGTGATGCAGAAACATTAATTATATAGCTGGGGAAGAGGGTAGGGCTCAAGATGTCCTTAGACTCTTAATTTGATGTAGTCTACATCAAGAAACTTCATTTTCTTTCATATTTCATTTAATATTTATTTATTTATTTTTATAGAGCTTTTTGCTGTAAGGCATATGCAATCCCCTGAGAGCGAAAGAGAGAGACAGAAAGCCAGAAATCATGCACACCCCCCCCCCCCCCAAGAGCGGATGGCCATGCTGCAATCCCTTCTCCTCCATCTCCCCTTGGGATTTTGGGCACGTACGCACATGCACCCAGCATGAGTTTCAAGCCTCTGGGTCAGGGACTCGAACCGCAGTTGGTCATGTGGGAGTTCAGAGACATAATCATTATGCCATTTGTTGGTCCCTTATTTAAGATTTATTAAACCTATGGTACTCAGAAAATATCTTGAGACGGATGGAGGATTCCTTAATTTGGTCATTTATTCATCCATTTAAACTTCAGAAGACCTTTTCTTTGTCAAGCACTGAAAAAATATATAAAAGTTAAAAAGGAACCAATTGCCATTTGGAAACAGTGTCTGGATGGCTCCTAGCAGTAACTGGTCACACCAGCGCGTCCACACATCACCCGGGCGTGTGAAATAGGTAAGTCGAGCTGTAGCATCCGTTCTGGTCTGAGACTGAATCAGAAGCAGTTTTCCCTTCCACGTTCTGCATCCCGCTGTCAACTGCTTGTCTCAGTTACGTGGCGTAAATCAGAAGGCCTTGTTCTCCTGCAGACGGAGGGCTGCTCCATTCCTTGGGACCGAATGTGTATAGAGGACCCTAAAGGTAAAAGCAGAGTATTTTTTTTCTTTTTTTTTTTACTCTGGCTACCATTGATGGAAATGGTTGATAGTTTCCCAATTCTTTCTGAGATAGATACGATGAGGACAATGTTGTGTTTGTGAGATGTCTGGTCACCCTGTATGTGTGGGTGGCTTTCTAGAAATGTAACCAGATAGTGGTACAAGTTTTTTCACAACAGAAAAAGCTATAATTTTTGTTCCTGGGATTTTTCTGTGACAAAAGATGAGTTTTTTAGAGCGAGGATGCCAATGGCTACAGAGACATCATGTATCCTAATACCAGAGAAAGAAAAGACGTCAGCTACCAGGAAAAACAAAATGAGGCAAATGAGCTTATGCAAGCCAATGGTCTGAAGGTTTGTGTGTCCCCAAAATCAATATATTAGAACCCTGTACCGGGGCCAGCAGACAACCCAATGGCTGTATCACTGGACACCCATGTAGTTGACCATGGTTTGAGTCCCAGACCTGGTGGCTTAAAACTTACACCAGGGACATGTGCATGCATGCCCAAGATCCTGAGGGGAGAATGGATTGCTGCGTGGCCATCCTCCCTGGGGGTAATTTCTCACTCTCTGTCTCTTTGTCTCTCTGGCAAGAGTACGTGCCCTATAGCAACAAACAAATGAAACTCTTTAAAACAACAACAACAACAACAACAACAACAAAACAATACCTAATGGGTCCCTTTGGGAAGTGAGTTAGTCATGAGGGCTTCACCCTCATGAATGGAATTAGAACCCTTATTTAATGTGCTTGAGGAAGCTTCTTTTCCCCGTTAGCCATGTGAGTTTGCAGTGAGAAGATGAGATCCTTAAAGCGTGGAGAAAGCCCTCACCGGACACTGAATCTACACGGGCACCCTAATCTTGGACCCTCCAGCCTCTAAAACAGTGAGCAATAAATTTCTGTTGTTCATAAATGATCAAGTCTAAGGTATTTTTTTAATAATAGCCCTAATCGGGCCAGCAGGTGGCATGGCAGTTAAGGTGCTGGACTCTCACATGACCAACCACACTTCAAGTTCAGGATGCAGTGGCTTGAAAATCAAGTTGGATGCATATGTGCACATGCCCAAAATCCTAGGAGGAGAATGGAGGAGAAGAAATTCTGGCATGGCCATTCCCCGGGGAGGGGGGAGGGTGATTTCTCACTTTTCCCCTCACTCTCTCTCTCTCTGTCTCTCTCTGGCAAGTGAACATGCCCTATGCCAAAAACCTATAAATAATAAATAAATAAAAATAACAGCCCTAATGGATTATGACATACTATCATTTTTAAACTACATTGTGCTCACTAAACCAGAATTGGAAAAAAATGAATTGTAATGCTGAAAGTTACTGAGAACTAGCATTTGCTCTCAAACGCTTGCATTCTCCCTGGATGAAGGCCTGAGATTGTGAAGTTGTTCTTGAACTTGACCCTGCTAGTGTATAATGTGCTGCATTTTAACTATACCACTGGGCCAGGGAAAGAAACCTACACCAAAAAAGCATATGGACTTGATAACCTAACCTGAAAAATCAAGGACATCTGTGTTTTGCTGTGAGCATTCTTTTAAAAAATCTAGATATAAAGCACTGCTCCAATTTGTCAATATTTGCAACAAATTTAGTTAGTATAGGTCATAATAAAATGAGTTGTGCACTTTTTCATAGTTGGAAACACTCAAAATCTTCGCATTATCAGTTAAAACCTCATGAGAGGGAACCAGCAGTTAGTGTAATGGCTATGTCGCTGGACTCCCATGTAGTCGACTGCGGTTCACGTCCCCGACCCGGTGGCTTAAAACTCACGCCAGGCGCGTGTGCGTGCGTGCCCAAGATCCTGAGAGGAGAATGGAGGAGAAGGGATTGCGGCGTGACCATCCCCCCTGGGGGGTGATTTCTCGCTTTCTGTCTCTATGTCTCTCTCTGTCTGTCTGGCGAGCACATGCGCCCTATAGCGAAAAAAACCTCTCTAAAAAAAAAAAAAAAACCTTATGAGAAAAACACTTTTTGAAAGTAAGCTTATTGTAACTAAACTTGGTAGCAAATATTCTCAAATAGGAAATCTCTTAAGGACATAAGATTGTGATTCTTTTTAAGAGTTAAAAAAAAAATCATATATCAGCCAGCAGGTGGTGTGGTGGTTGGGATGCTGGACTCCCACATGGCTAACTGTGGTTTGAGTCCCGGATCTGGTGGCTTGCTTTCTCACTTTCCCTCTCTCTCTGTTTCTCTCTGGTGAGCACATGTGCCATATAGCAAATTTTTAAAAATCATAATAACTAAAATTCAAAAAAATAATTCTTTAACAATATCGTGTATCTTGGCAACTATTTGCTAATATTTGAAATCTTGACAACTATTTGCTTATATCTGAAATAGTCCTAACTTTTTGTATACTTTATTTAAATGGGCCATACCATTTTAATCAGTTTCACTGTGGCAGAATTAGCTTCATTGAAGTAGACGTGCTCCGTGGCAAGCTGAATAGCAACCTTATGTACCATCGATTCCCAACATAAACTATAATTCATAAAGGCTGATACAACTCTTTTCTTTGTAGCTGGGTAACCATTTATGTTTGAGGTGAAGATGTTAATATGGAAATTTTGTGAGCTAGGGAAGAGGACGAACACTATCATTCTAATTTATGACCTTTCAGATGAGGGCCAAATGTAAAGGCAACTTCAATTGTTTTATATCTCAGGGCCAGCACATAGCAGATGTATGAAATTTGGAGTGTTAGACATAAACTTTTATTACCAAATTATAAATAATTTCTCCCACTTAGAGTGTTCACCTTTCAAGTTCATCTTGATTAAAATACAAGGGCAGCTTC
Organism: Tupaia belangeri chinensis; assembly: GCF_000334495.1. Taxonomy (NCBI): domain Eukaryota; kingdom Metazoa; phylum Chordata; class Mammalia; order Scandentia; family Tupaiidae; genus Tupaia; species Tupaia belangeri. The sequence continues at coordinate 1,513,953 of NW_006159562.1, read as the reverse complement.
GCGCCGATTTCACTGAATTTTACAGCTGAGAGAGGTTTTCTGGAGTTCACAGAGGAGTATAGAGCATCATAGCATTTGGGAGACTCTCCTTGCAGGAGTTCAGACCTACAGCGCCCCCTCTTTCGAAATTCATGTCATACCAAAATGATAGCTGATTGGACCAGCCGGTGGCATGGTGGTTAAGGTGGCTGGATCGCATGTAGCTGACTGGGTGGTTCAAGTCCTGGACGTGGTGGCTTGAAAAACACTCAAGGTGCATGCGTGCCCAAAATCCCAAGAGGAGAATGGAGGAGAAGGGGTTGTGAGGTGGCTCATCCCCTCTCGGGTTAGTGATTTCTCATTTTCTCTCTCTCTCTGGTAAACTCATGCACCCTACAGAGAAACAAAAAAAGAGAGAGAAAGAGAAAGAGAGAGAAAGAAGAAGAAAGAAAAAGAAAAAGAAAGATTTGCAAAATGATGACGGATGAAGCATGAACATTCATTCAACTATCTCAAGTTTTAGATGTGAAAACAAATATCTATGGTATGGGATGTATCTTTTCCTTACATAAAAGCAAAAAGCATACTGCCTTTCCTGAGTTATATGCCCATCAGTGAATAGGCTTACTTATTCCTCAGAAGACAGTCAGCCACTGTAGAGTATCTACCTTTTCATTTTCTTTAACAAATAATGTTCATAATCCATGATGACAGACAGGCAATAGTGTTCCCAAGTATGTAAAACACAACTTAGGTGCTCCCATAGTCCAGGATGAGGGTCCAGAAGAGACCTGGGTCCATACTGGTCCTTTCTACCAGAGAATTTATTGCCCAAACAGGAATAGCCAGTGCTCTTAGGCGCTTAACACTGATGTTAGGTATTTAATATAATCATCACCCACATGTTCACAGGGCTGTTGAGGGTTTATAAGATAAACTGGACATCCTACCTTCCACTATGGACACGAAACATTGAAGGATACGTTCTTTAAAGGCAAAGAAGGTACAAAGAACTCTAGAAGGATGGAGCACTGAGAGGTCAGGAGTTCATCTTAGCATTTTTATGCCAGTGTTTGTCTATTTCAAGAATAGCTTCAGGAGACCAGCAGTTAGTGTAATGGTTATGTCGCTGGACTCCCATGTAGTTGATCGGGGTTCGCATCCCGGACCCGGTGGCTTAAAACCCATGCCCGCCGGGTGCATGTGCGTGCGTGCCCAAGATCCTGAGAGGGGAATGGAGGAGAAGGGATTGTGGCGTGGCCATCCCCCCTGGGGAGGGATTTCTGTCTTTCTGTCTCTCTGTTTCTGTCTGCCTGGCGAGCGCACGTGCCCTATAGCAAAACAAAACAAAACAAAACAAAACAAATTCTCCAAATTAAAAAAAAGAATAGCTTCAGGAGAGTTTGAAGGAGGCCAGATGGTGGTGCACTGGTAAAATGCAAGGCTTTTCGGGACTGACCTACATGGAAAGGTTCTAGGTTCACCTCTGCAGGCCTCGCTGAGTACTCTGGCCCACGTGTGCCAATGATCTGTGGCTAGCTGAAGCGGGGAGTGAATCCCAGCACTAAGACCCCGTTGGGAGTGCTGTCTCTCTGTGTCTCTCTATCTCTGTCTTTGTCCCACACATACACTCTCTTGCTTATGGAAGAAACAGATAAGCTCTTAAGAAAGAGGGAAAGAATGAAAAGATAAGCCACAGACTGAGAGAGAGAATATTTGCAAGAGACATAGCTGATAAAGGACTGTTATCCAAAATATACAAAAAAAGAAATCATAAAACTCAACAATGAAAAAAAACCACAATATTGGGGCCAGCAGGCAGTGTGGTGGATAAGGGCATTGGATTCCCACATGGCTGACCATAGTTCAAGTCCTGGACCTGGTGGCTTGTTTTATTCGCTTTTGCTTTCTCTCTCTCTGGTGGTCAAATAAAAACAAACAAACAAAACAAACAAACAAACAAAAAACTAGCAATACCAAATGGAATTAAATAAATAAATAATTCTTAAAAAATAAAAAAAAAGAAAAGCACAATATGATTCAAAAAATGGATCAATGACCTGAACAGACATCTCACCAAATAAAATACACAAATAACAAATAAGAAAAGGAAAAAAAAAAGAGTTTAACATCATATGTCATCAGGGAAATGAAAATTAAAATAGCAACGAGATATTTTTTCCCACCTGTTAAAATAGCTGAAATTCCAAATATCAGCAGCACCGAAGGCTGGTGAGGACATGGAGCCAGGGAGTCATTCATTGCTGGTGGGGCTACAATGTGGGACAGTTATATTGGGGGGAGAATAACTCAACAACTGCTCCAAAAATGAAATGCTGCCTTACCACAGGACCTAGCCTTTGTACTCCACGATATTTCCCCAAACAAGTGAAAAAAACTTATTATTGTATAAAAATCTCCACACAGATTTTTAGCAGCCTTATTCATAATTACCAAAACTTAGACGCAACCAAGATAACCTTCAGTAAATAAATGGGTAAATAAACTGGCACAGGGGCCAGCAGGTTGTATAGTGGTTAAGGCACTGGACGCCCATGTTGTCCACTGAGGTTCGAGTCCCAGACCCTGTGGCTTGAAATTCATGCGAGGAGTGTGTGTGAGCATGCCCAAAATCCTGAGAGAAGAATGGAGAAGGGACTGAGGTGTGGCCAGCTGCCCAGCGGGGTGATTTCTCATTTTCTGTCTCTCTAGTGAGTGCACGTATCCTATAGCAAAAATGTAATTCTTAATTAATTAATAAACTGGCAAAACCAAACAATGGAATATTATTTGGCACTTTAACTTAACTGTGTTATCAAGCCATCAAAAAGACATGGAGGATTCTTAAATGTATATTTCTTAAACAACAGAGTCAATCTGAAAAGGCTGTACAGTGGGACTGGGGGTATGGAGTGCAGTGTACGCACCACCAGCTACGCATGGCGTGATGCTGGCTATGTGATATTCTAGAAAAGGCAGAACCATGAAGATAGTATAAAAGGTTAATGGTTGTTAGGACTTGGGTGGAGAAGCGGATCAATACGTAGAGCATAGATGACTCTTAGGGAAGCAAAACTATTCCAGATGTTACTTTAATTGTGGTCATGAGACCAGTAGGTGGTGTGGTGATTAAGATGCTGGACTCGCACATGGTCACCCATGGTTCGAGCCCTAGATCTGGCAGCTTGCTTTCTCACTTCTCTCTCTCTTCCTCTGTCTCTCTCTGGTGAGTGCATATGCCATATAGCAAAAATTTAAAAATATAATACCAATAAACAAAATAAAATAAAATAATTATTTAAAAAATTGTGGCCATGACATACATTTGCCAAAACCTATAGAATGTAAAACAACAAGGATGCACCCCAAGGTAGACTTCTGACTTTGGGCAATAATTATGTGTTAGCATAGGCTCATTGGTTCTAGCAACCAATTGTAGCTAACAAGCCAGTTATTGGCCAACAAGCCAAAAATGAAACTACGGAAGCTATTAGACGTTGTTAAATTACTTTTATGAATTCTCCTTAATAATGTTTTTAAAAGAATTACTTCACTTTATTTATTTATTTATTTATTTATTTATTTATTTAATTTATTTATTTTAATTTGACCAAAGAGGGATAGAGCAGAAGAGAGAGAAAGGGAAAGTGAGAAAACAAGCCACAAGGCCTGGGACTTGAACCGTGGTTAGCCATATGGGAATCCAGCATCCTTAACCACCAAGCCACCTGCTGGCCCCTCTCCTTAATAACTGAATGTTTCTGCTTAGGGTTCGAAAAACTAGTTCTTGAAGAACTAGTATACAGAAAATATCTTGCAATGTTTTCTTTCATAAAGAAAAAGATGCTGAGGACAAAAATAGGGCAAGTTGCCATGTGGGTTAGTAAAAGTCAGTTCTGACCTGCTGAAGGATTTCTGGAAACAACCGAATTGTTAATCAGCTTGTTGCTCATAAAATAACTCATGGTGCCCACTCTGTTTGACTAGTTAGACCCAGAGAGAGCTACAGGCCTTCAAAAGGGTTCGGGGTGCTCTGTAGAGTAACCAGCCCCTTAAAACTCCTCATTGCTCTCTGCCTGCTGCACTTTTAACTGCTCCATCAGAGCACTGTAGTAATGGAAAGAAACTATGAATCAAAAACTGATTCTCTGAATAATTGAAACAACCAGTGAGGATTATGTTGCAATTTAATGTCTTTTGTGGAGAAAGTTTCCAGGGTCAAGGCTTTTTATCTTACTAATGTTTGTTCTGCGCAGCTAATTATTTCATTTAAATGGTATTTAAAAGATTTACTTAACATTTTATTTACATTGTATTTTGTGTTTCAGGAATTTCAAATACAGCCTTGTTGATCAATCTGTAACTACTTAGTTTGGGTAAAGACCCAAACTGAACTTTTATAGGATAGAAGTTCTTTCTTTACCAGTTGGGATGCCAATTGCTCTTGGTCCCTAATACCAAAATTTCATTTCTTCTGCCTTGAGCTAAGATGGGCTTACAAGAAGAGAAACTCACTTTTGTCTTAAAAAATTTCTGCATCTCCAGATTCTGTAACACTTCACAGGGTTAGGCACCTGTCGTTTGAAGATATTATCACTCTGTTCAGAGTGTTACAGATGTAATTAAAGTGTAAGTTTTAAGGCGTGCATAGGTTTTGTGTAACAGTTTTGTGTTAACAGTTTCTTCTTTTTTCTCTCCCTTTCCATTGATAGGAGGAATATTGAGAATTCATGCCCGATTCCAAACCACGTTCCTATTACCATACTTGAATCATGTCCACACACCATTTCGGCACTAGTTTAATAAGTGCAATTAAGACCTTTATATTTCGGTTAGGTTAGTAATTTTAATTATGTTTGTACCAATTAACATCGTCATATAAACAATCTCTGCCTAATAATGACTTGGTCGTCACACAATCGAGAGCCACAGGTGGATTTAAAGCCTTGCTATTTTTATTTATGGATTTGCTTTGGATCATTTAAAAAACGACTGGGTACGAAACGTCATTACGTTATAAATCTCAGCTTCCTACGAATTCAAGCCATTTCTTATACTTGTGCAAAGAAATCCGTCTCAAAGATCACTTCTCGATTTCAACCCCCCAGGTATGAGGCTTTCTGTGAAAAAGAAACCAGCGCTTCCTACTTTAACCCCACCGCACCCACCTTGTGAATAGACACGCCGGAATGCCTGGATCCGCGCGCTCCGGCGCGATCCCGGCTTTTCGGTCCCCGTGGGCCGCCGTAGCCCGACCAGCGCTGATTGGCTGAGGCGGAGACGTGCCGCTGCCTGGGCGGTTTCATTTTCGCGACGATTGTCTGCGGAGGCCGGGCTTGTGCACGGGGAGCGAGGGTTCTGGAGCCCGGCTTCGAGGTGAGCCGGGGACTGCGCGGGCCAGAGAGGGACCCGGGTGGCCCCAGGTTCGAGGCCCTGGTGTTCCGTCGCACTGGGCAGCGTCTCCGGGCTGGCCGGGCAGCCCCGGAAAGGGCCCGGCGGGAACGAGTTGGGGCCCCACGGAACGAGCGCGCCACTTGGCTAACTTGAGGATTTGAACAAGTTGTGATGTTCGGTTTTGCTCTACATCACGGAATGGT
>NW_006159562.1:1507179-1508291 GCF_000334495.1 Tupaia belangeri chinensis | reverse complement strand
GGAGCGCGCAGGGATGAGCAGAACCGACCCGGCCCCCGCGGAGGTGGCGTCAGAGCCCGCTCGCCCTGGTTGTCGCAATTGAACCCCGACACCAGCCTGGGATTCGGCGGGAAAGAGGATCCTGACCCCAGACCCAGGCCTCGGTTTCTGAGGCTGCGGGGCCTCCACTCCCTTGGGTGGCTGCTCCTGCCCCGGAATCGAGGGTGGGACCAGCCGGTTTACCGAGGTGGCGGGCCGGGACCCTCACCACTGCGCGGTCTGGAGTCCTGGCGAGGTCCTGTGTGTTCCATGTGCGCGCGCAGAGCAGGTTATTTTGTTCTGGGTGTCTAGGATTAGCGTGAGCGTGGTGCAGAAAGCGTGGAAGGTAATTTACCGTGCCCTCCCCTTACGATCCCCTCCTCTAAGAAATCCGCACAAGGCTTTTGTAGGAAAATTGAAAGGACAGAAGACTTGAGTGATGAGATTTTCCTCTGAACCCTTCACCTACCATCTCCTCTCTCGTGTGTGCTAGTTTCTGCTGGAGCTCAGCCTGGGCCCATCCTATCATTTAACAGTGTGTTTAACTTTCCACTTGCATTCTAAAACGCTTCCTAAGTATCATTTATAATTTTGTATCTTCTTTTGGTTGGCTGTCTATTCCATTGTGGCGACGTCTCATAAATACCCCAGCTACTTCTTGACTATAACTCATTTAGGTTGTTTTTGCGATTGTGCTTTAGTTTAGCATCCCAGATAAACATTGTTTCTCCATCACTGTATTTTAGATTCTTTCCTTGGACTGAATTTACAAAGGTGACATTATTAGATTAAGTGCTACAATCTAATAAGGTTTTTTTTTTAGGTCTTCAGGTGTATTGCCAAAGTACTCTCTGTGAAAGTTTTCATAGTTTACATTATTCATGTTTCTCCAAAAGGATGGTGGCTGGTTACCAGCAAGTGAGACTCTTTATTATTATTATTATTATTAGGTTGGCTACATGGGAGTTCAGTGACATAGCTGTTACACTAACTGCTGGTCCCTTATTATTATTTTTGATGGCGTCTAGCAATTCTGCTAAAATTCGCACAGGAATCTTTAGAGGCTTTGTGTGCAGGCGTGTGTGTGTTACTGG
>NW_006159562.1:1504829-1507002 GCF_000334495.1 Tupaia belangeri chinensis | reverse complement strand
GGCACTGCAGTCTGCTGCCAGTTATGCCACTGTCACTGGACCATGTAAATATTTTTATGATAAATATTTACTGAACAATTTTGCAAATTTTTATTTTTTTTCCCATACTATAACTATTTTTAAACAAAATCTCACATGGACCTCCAATATGCAAAACAGATTAAAATAAAGTTTCTTTGGTTGAAGGAGAGTGCTTTCTTGCTTACCTTGTTTCTCTCTCACTCTCCTCTCTGTCTCTCTTCTGTGAGCACACACACCCTCTGGCAAAAATTAAAAGTAAATAAATAAGAAACAGGAAACAGAAGAAATGGATTAAAATAAAAGAAGTGGATAGGACTAGCAGATGGTGTAATGGTTATGGCTCTGGACTCCTACTTCAGTTCAGTAGTTGACTTAAGTTCAAGTCCTGGACCCGGTAGCTTGAAACTCATGCTGGATGTGTGTGCGTGCTTGCCCAAAATCTCAAGAGAAGAATGAAGGAGAAGGGATCGCAGTATGGCCATCCCCCCTAGGGGGTGATTTCTTGCTTTCTATCTCTCTGTCTCTCTGTCTCTGGCGAGCGTACACTCCCTGTAGCAAAAACCTCTCAAAAAAAAGAGAATATAGCATTTATTATACCTTGAAGACATCGTTAAGACTCCTTGTTGCTTTAAGGCCAAAGAACGATGGTTTTTTATTTTAAGGCTTACAGAATTTCTTTAACCTCGGTTGACATTTTGGACTGGATAATTCCTTGTCGTGGAGGCAGCATCCCTGGTCCCTACCCATTAGATGCCAGTGACACTGCCGTCCTTAGTCAGGACAGGCTAGAATGTCTCCAGACATTTCCAGATGTCAAGAGAGGTTTGGAGGCAAAATCACCTCTGGTCAAGAAACATTTGCTTATCCGAATTATCTGGGGAACTTTATAAAATGTAAATGACAGTGGCTCTTGCTTAAGTAGCCTTCCGGAATCTTCTGGGCATCTTTTTTTGAGTTGGATGCAGCTTGTTCTTGAATGACACAAAATGTTCTTCTTTTTCTCTCATCCTTCTCGTTTGGTGGTCAGTCACACATTACGAGGTTGGTGGCTGTGGGGGTTCATGCATGACCCTGTGGTGTTCACTGTACCCATACTTTGAGAGGGAGAGGGAAGGGACAAGGATTTTTCTTGACCCTGACCTCAGATGTCTCTTCCACAGACTTGGACAGTGTGCTTAGGTACCAGGAATACAAAATGACTAAGGTGTTTTTCCTGTTCCTGAGGAACTTAGGACCCACAAATGGGAAAATTGCAAAGCAGCTTAACAGAGGCCGGGACTGAGAGTGGAAAGAGGTGCTCAGTGTGGACCCACTTGGCCCTTGGGAGAAAGAAAGGACGTAGCCCCTGCTGCCCTGGAAGAGACGTTCTGTTGCAAAGCCTTCCAAAGCCAGCGGGCACTCCGCTGTCTCAGAAGGGAGCTGTTTGCAGTGCTGGTCACAGCCTCTGGTGCCCTCCTCGGTCACTCATCTGTGAGTCCAGTGCTGTACTTAACGTGGGTTGTAATGTTACATTTCCTTGCAGTTGTTTGCTTTTCAGATTTTTCTTCCCCACCCTTCAGCAATACATGCTTTAGGAGTCAGTGAAAGTGGACAGGTAAACGTTGCAAGAAATAAGAACTCGAAATCACATTAGATAGATTTCTGTCTATTAGGCCATTATATTTCTTTGCAGGCTAACTTGCAACACACTGTCCCTTTTGGTAGTTTTCCTCCAGGGCTGCTGGTCCTAACTAATTGTCCATCTCTGACCATTCCCCAAGCGGAGCAGGAGAATCTTGACAGATTCAAAAGGCCAGCCGTAACTTGGAACAGGCTCGGACTTTGGGGTCAAGCCTCAGTCTGTATCCCACCTCCCAGGGCTTCTGTGTGAATCGCTTATGAATCTAACAGCCTAGATGGATAAAAGGTGCTTCTCACCCACCCCCTCCCCATTTTTTTTTACTTAGAAAAATAAAACCTCTGCAGGGCAGTTTGCAGGTGTTCTCAGACCAGACCTGTCTGCCAGAAAATATACTGCCTTTGACTTAATAGCCATTTATGAAAATAGGTCATCCGAAACCATCTTAGTAGGAGTCAGGGGTGGGAGAGGCGGCCTGGAGGGCGGGCATGGCTTTCATTTTGAAGGGAGAAGTTTTACCAAGGTGACCCTGCA
>NW_006159562.1:1487879-1504817 GCF_000334495.1 Tupaia belangeri chinensis | reverse complement strand
TTTCCCTTTACGTGTTTATGGTTCTAGAGTCTTATCTCTTGCTCCAGAAATCATCAGAACTATTCTTTTCTGCCTTATCCAATTTAAAAGATGAAAACTTAAAATTACTTGAGCCAAGTGATGGGAAAAATTGTGGTGTCAAGACCAATTTACTCATACAAAATGGATTTATGGGCAAGTCATTAAGTACCAGGGAGTACCAGGGAAGCCTAATGAAGACTAATGTAAAAGATATGGCTCTCCTAAAGTGATGGATAAAATGCGTTTGAGGCGACCATGCTCTTTCCAAATAAATTTAAAAAAAAATTTTTTTTTTTTTTCCAAGAGCTTCAGCAGAATGTAGCTGTTCTGGAGAACAAACGAGAGGCTGGCTATTAACCCCTTCTTTCATTTGGCTCCCAGTCTTCTGAGGTAGAAAAGGCTCACTTAAAAAAATACATATATAAAGAGGACATAGTGGCAGCTATTATCAAAAACAGCCAGATACTGAACGGTGCGATTGCAGAACCCAGTGGGAAAGGGCCTGTCTGCACTCTGTTACCAAAGCAGATAGCGGAACCCCAACAAGTTCCTGCTAAAACTCTTTTCCCTCTAACAGCAGGATTTCCCAAACTTGCACATTTGTAAGTAACTCCTAGGTTGGGGCCAGCAGGTGAAGTAGTGGTTAAGGCACTGGGCTCTCACATGGCCAGCTACAGTTCAAGTCCCAGGCTTAGAGCCTTGAAACTCACACCGGGCATGTGTGCGTGTGCGTGTTTATGTGTGTGTGTGTGTGTGTGTGTGTGTGTGTGTATACTCAAAATCCCAAGAGAAGAAGGGATTGTGACATGGCCATTCCTCCTGAGGGGTGACTTCTTACCTTTTCTCTCTCTGTCTCTTTGGTGAATGCACAGGCCCTATAGCAAAAATATCTTTTTTTAAAAAAAAAAAAATCTCCTAAGCTTGTGCAGATTCCTGGATCCTACCCCAGAACCACTGAATAGATTCTGCAAGTGACCCAATTGATTTGGGTTTAGGAAGTAGATGTATAGCCAAGGCTGTGCTCCCCCAAAATGGGCACTGTTCGCTTGGCAGCTGGGTCTCCTCCTCACGTGTAGATTTGCCCTTCAACCTAAGCATGTGGTCCTATGCTTTAGCTAAGATTTCCCTCCTTCCGCTTAGTGTTCTCTGCTTTTTCCTTCAGACGTGACTCAGGTATCACTTTCTCCAAAAGTCTCTTGCTCTCTTGCTGTGCCATGCCTTGGCCAAGAAGATCCTCCCTGCACTGCTCTCTGTATAGAATTCTATCCAAGTAGAACATCCATTGTGAAGTCTCCCTGTCCGTGTTTTTCCCCCTCTGCAGGTCCATGGCCTTGTCTTATTTGTGCGATAGCCCCGGTTCTATGTGCTTGCTCTTAGTAGGTGCTGCTTCAAAGTTTGAAATACTGATTGCCTTCTGGGAAAAAACTGTTAACTAGAATGCAGATGAGGCATGATGGAAGTATTATCTGTGGGAAGCTTAGAAGAACATATTTGTGCTTTACAAAAAGATGTAGAAAGTTAATGCTAATAACATCTTTAAAATAACCAATACTGCCAAAACAACTGTCTAGGTTTGCGGTTTTTTGTTGTTTTTTTTTTTTTTAATTTTCTATCATTAACTTTTAGCTCCTTCTAATTTTTTGCTTTTCAAAGTTTTTTCATGCTAAACTGTAAGTACTCTTGGAGTAGGTGAAATTGCTAATAAATAGTTAATAAATCCCTGTGAACTAGATGGTCACATCACAATGCATTGTATGGATTTTTAATCACAAAATAGACAGCCAGTTTCACCTCGGTCTTATGAGTGAAGAAACTGGCATAAAGCGGTTTGGCATTTACGATAGAAAATGAGGGGCCAGCAAATGGCTTAGCAATGTCACTGGACTCCCACATGACCGACAGCCATTCGAATCCCAGACCCTTTGGCCTGAAACTCATGCCAGGCACATGTGCGTGCGTGCCCAAGATCCCAGGAGATCACTCACCAGAGAGAGAGACAGAAACAGTGAGAGGGACAGTGAGGAGGAGGATGGCCATGTCACGATAGCTTCTCCTCACTGCCCCTTTCACTGTCTCTGTCTCTCTCTCTGGTGAGTGCATGTGTCCTAAGGCAAAAACCTCTACAAAAGAAAGACAATGAACCTAAGACTTAGAGTTGAGTCCCTCTCAAGCCTACAGGTTCATAGTCCCTACAAGTGTCCAACCACAAAACAGCACATGCTCAAGAGGTAAGTTTATACACCAAAGGGACGACTTGTTTTTACTGATTTCATTAAAGGTGCTGAATCTGTTGCAGCATTTACTTTGAAATTTTTCTCTGTACTGAACACACATTGTCTATATTCTGAGTCCTGATTGTCTTGGATAGGGGTTATAATTATCTGTTGAGACTGTGGGGCTAAGAAAATAAGTTGGCAGGTCAGTGGAGAAGTTAAAAGTTGTTGAGCAAAATAATCCGTTAATCCCACTTTAAAAAATCTTTCAAGCCTTAGAGGCTAAGGGGTATAGGAAAAAGGGGGAGGTTTTAAACAGGGTGTGGGATGTGGATGGTCCAAACAGTACGATCTGAAATTTGTTGTTTTTTTTTTACTTACCTTAGGATACTGATTTTTCTTTAAGAAAATTATCTTACTTAAATTATGGACACTTTCATTTATGCGTGCCCTTTACACAGAAGTGTAACTTCATCTTCTGGATTCTCAGTTCAGAGCCGTGTGTGTGTATTACTGGGTTTCTTTGCATGGTGCGTGCATGTACGTAGTTGCTGAACAAGTGGAAAACCAATAACCTCGCGTTCTAGCTTACCCGAACTGCTGAGCCTACCTGGATTCACTTTGAGAGATCTACACACAACCGCTCTGAGCCCAAATTCAGAGCAGGGGGTGGATATACTTGGAGTGAAATAAGCAGTGCTATTTACAGAAGAAGATTAAGTGAATTATTTTGATGAAAACAAACAAAAAAACACTTAAGTTCTTGAGGAGAAGCCTTAAAATACTGCATTTTAAAGTCTCAGTGCTGTATAGCTACTATGATAGTGATGCTAAATTTGACTAAAACAGAAAAATTCATTTCCAGGGTTATTTTACTCATGAGTTCTGCTTAAGTTGCTACAGTTTTGTTCATGTGTTTACTAAAGTATTTTAGGAAAGATTGCTGTTATATAGCAGGAAGAATTTCGAAAGGAGTGATGGGTAACTTTGCCTGATAGGATTGATTTGTGTGAATAGTGCTGTTTATTTCAGATCCTTGTACTTGAATTTAAGGATTTTTTTTCTTTACTGTTTACGGCACATAGGGGCTATAGCCATAATTGAGTCCTTCAGAATCTTTGGCTGCATTAGTATCTTTCTTTTTTGGGGGGGTGGGGGGACAAGGGAGGTTTTTGCTTTAGGGTGCATAGGCTCACCAGAAAGAGAGACAGACAGAAAGCAAGAAATCGCCCTCAGGGGGGATGGCCCCTCTGCAATCCCTTCTCCATTCTCCTCTCGGGATCTTAGGCATGCACGCACATGTCCCCAGCGTGAATTTAAGCCACCAGGACTGGGACTCGAACCACGGCCGACTACATGGGAGTCCAGCGACATAGTCATTATGCCAGCTGCTGGTCCAGCATCTTTCAGAATGCTGTTAAAGGTTGTGATTAGCCTGACCATCTTCTTACTAGCTGTGTGACCTAGAACAGGGTGTTTTAACTTTTTGTGTGTATTTCTTCATCTGTAAAGTAAGGATAAAAGCAATACCTACCTCATAGGATAGTGGTATTTTAATTGATTAATACATGTGAAGGGCTTATGAAAGTGTTGGCTGTAGTATATACAGGCAGATAATAGCTTGCTTTTAAAAAAAATAATAAGAATTTTTGTCTTAAGGCACGTATGCTTGTCAGAGAGGGACAGAGAGTGAGACAGAAAGTGAGAAATCACCTCCCACGGGGTATGGCCGGACTGCAGTCCCTTCTCCATTCTTTACCTGGGATTTTGGGCACACGCACACACACACACACACACACACACACACGTACGAAGCGTGATTTTCAAGCCGTCATGTTCAGGATTTGAACAGTGGTCAACCATGTGAAAGTCCAGCCGCCTTAACCACCATGCCACCTGCTGATCCCCAGATATTAGCTTTTAATTTTAATTTCAGGTAGACCATTTAGGCATTCATTATTCATAAACATGCCTCCCCTGTATAGAAGGGACTGTAAAACAGGACCGATTTCAGCTTAACTGTTCCATCACATTTGGGGGCAAATGATTTGATCTTTCTGTGCCTTTATTTTCATCAAAAAAAAAAAAAAAAAGGAATATAAAGACCTTCTCCCAAGGGTTCTAGAGAAGTTTAAATTGATGGTGTTTATGGAGCTCTTCGCAGAGTGTAGCATGAAGTCAGCATTCAGTGAATGTTGGACGTGGTCCTGGTTGTAGTGGGTAAACTGACTCTGTGTGAGGCCGCAGTGACCCGCGACTGGGAGTGGGGGCTTTGTGAACACAGAGCTTAGTTCACGGATGAGGCTGTGCTGTGTGGTTTGGGGACCGAATGAGATCATGAATGTACAGCACTTAGCTTGGCATGGATGCGTACAGCGCCCTGCACACGTGTTTGCTGTCATGTAGCCCGGGGTGGGAGGGGGGGTGCTACTACACATGTGGTCCTTTGATACTTGATTTTCTATGAGGATGTTAAGAGCTACAAGATTTTATGTCGAATAATGAACTTTTGTCTTTACCTTGATTGCTCCTTTTCATATTTTTGATCAGGATTGTTACAATGAGTCTGCGGAAGCAAACCCCCAGTGACTTTTTGAAGCAAATCATCGGACGGCCAGTTGTGGTAAAATTAAATTCTGGAGTGGATTATCGAGGTAATATTTTCATGTTTCATCCTCACTAAAGTAACTAAACAAATAAGTGGAACTGCCCGGGTTTTATTAACCTCTTAAATATACTCAGTAGACCCAAGGATTGGTGGTCAACAGTTATTATACCCATCTCTTTTTCATCTTCTGAGATGGTCCTGTTAGAGAGGCAGCTCTCACAGGGTAGTATGTACTTCTGGCTTCTGGCATCATTTGTGTGTCTTCTTGCCCCGATGTGTGTGCTGGAGTTCCCTGGGATTCCCCGTCAACTCAGGCCTGAGTAACTGCATACAAAGAGCACCGAGGTGTAGCAGCATGTGTTTGTTGGAAGTATTCAGATTTGTGTAGAAGTATTCAGATTTGCAAAGATCTGTGTAGACAATATAATTTATAGCACAAACTTCCCATTCTTATTAACACGCGGGGGTGGGGGGCAGGGAAATCCAAAGACATGTTTCTTGGGCCCAGCTGTGACACGCAGCGGGAAGCACACTGAGCTTCAGTCCTGGAAGCCACATGGGCAACCGCAGGTTTGGATCCCCAGGTCAGCCTGCACATAAACTGGGTACAAGCATACCCAGGCTTCTCCTATAAGCTGTAGGGCTAGGGGAAAGGGATCGTGCTGCAACAAGACCGTGTTGAAGTCACTCTTCTTTCTCTGTCTGTCTCAAGTACTCACACACATGCACACACACACACATATTATGAATTTTTTTTAAAAAGTTCAAAGATACCTTTCTGTCCTTGTAGAGGATACTCTTTTTAAGAGGCTGTAATACTTCTAGAATTAACTTTCCAGGAGGAAGGGTATAAAATTCCATTTTTTAAAGTTATTAAAATTTTAATCTTCCAAGATTAAGATATGTTAAATTACCTAGACTGTTTCACAGGTGTAGATAACTAATTCATTAGCAGAGTTTTGTGCCCTTTTCTTGGTCTCTTCTGAATAATTAATAATGATGGTAATCTCTTGAGCCTTTCCCTCTTTCCACACTTGCAAACATAATTTTGTTGAGAGCTTACTACGTGCCCTGTGTGTGTTAATCACTTTAATACATTTTCATTTATCTTCATAGAAATCCTTTGTGATCTCTTGATTATCCCCACCTCATAAGAAGAGCTAAGATTCAAACTCAAGCTTGACTCAGAAGCCTTGTTAAGAAACCACTGTGCCGTTTTTGTACTACTTTAGTTTCTTGACATTAATTACATATTTTCAGTTTAATTTTTATAGTGGAGCTAATGGATTTGTATTGAATACTTGAGATACTGTGAAGTCTGTGTATTCTTCTCATTCTTGAACTATTGATGAACCCAAAGGAGATAGTAGATGTGTAGGAATTTGAGTATATTTGACTATTGATGAGAAATAGACACACTTTTCGATATCTTCTTAGGTGCCATCTAGTAGCATGATGGTTAAAGGCAGCTAGATTCCACATGGCCAACTATGCGGTTCAAATCCCAGACCCAGCAACTTGAAAAATATACCAGCTGCGTGTGTGCCCATGATCCCAAAAGGAATGAGAAATGGAGGAAAAGTGGCATGACTATCCCCCATGAGGGAGGGGGAGTGTTTCCTTACTTTCTCTCTCTCTCTCTTTCAATAGAGAGCACACATGCCCTCTGGCAAAATTTAGAAATATCTTCTCAGTACCCACTTTATTTATTTATTTTCTTCTCAATAGAGCATGTGTATTCACACACACGTGTGAGAGGGAGAGAAAGAGAGAGGAGCGCCCTTCACAGGGTCGGCCACACCCTGATCCACTCTCTTCAGTCCTCCAGCCCATCAGATACTGGGCATTTATCAGGCACGCCCTGCATGTTTCAGGCTGTCCAGGCTGGGGATTCAAACCCCAAGTGCCACGTGGGCTCTGGCTTGTTGTGAGCAGCACATCAACACCGTGCCTCAGAGCTAACCCAGTTGATTGAAGAGACCAACCAGCCTGACCTTTTTTCTTCTCTGTTCCTTAGAAATCTGTTTCTATTAAAAAAGGTAATACATGTTTAGTTTGTCTATTTTTAGAAATTTAAAAGCAAATAATGGAGAAAAGTACATAGAAGAGAGCAAAACCTCCCAAAATTTTACCAGAGATAATCAGTCTTATCTCTATATAATTTTGGGGGACCAGCAGTTAATGGCTATGTTGCTGGACTCCCATGTAGTCGACCGCGGTTCGCGTCCCAGACCTGGTGACTTAAACTCACGCCGGGCACATGTGCATGCGTGCCCAAGATCCCAAGAGGAGAATGGAGGAGAAGGGATTGTGGTGTGGCCATCCCTCCTGGGGGGTGATTTCTCGCTTTCTCTCTGTCTCTCTCTCTGTCTTTCTGGCGAGTGCATGCACCCTATAGCAAAAAAAAAATAATAATAATAATAAATAAACATAATTTTGGATAAAGGGAATCGGGTGTACATGCAATCTGATTTTTTTTATGCTCATTATTACACATTTAGTTTTGCAACAATGTAGAGGTTTTAATAGTGACACAGAAATCCCTATGTGGATGTACCATAGTTTTATTTTAACTAATGTATGTCCCCTGAGTGATAGAGAGTGGGAACCCCTGCCAAGGTCTGCATGCCACAGTCCACCCCAGCCACAGCCAGCTAGGATCCCAGGAGTGTGAGCAGTTACCCGGCACACACAGGGAGGCCTCGGGATGCGAACCCAGGACTTTCCCATTTGGGTTCAGCATTACAGAGTGTCGTATTATCACTGTGCCATCGACTGGCCCTGTTTTTGTTTTTAACCAGTTTCTTATTAGTGGACGTTTAACTATTTACCAATATTTGACCATTATTAGCAACTCTGCTCCTTTGGTATGTATTTTGTGCACTTGTTCAAGTAGCTCTGGTATAAATCCCTGGACTAGGCTTTCTGCCCTGAGTTTGTCTGCCTTCACACCCTTAACAGCCCCGTATTGACTTACATTCATCTTTCCCAAACTCATTGACAACACTAATATCTCATTCATACTTTCTTTGGTTACTGAAAATGAGATTAAACAACCTTCCATGTGTTTAGTGACCATAATTTTTCTTCTCTTGTGAATATATATTCATGGTTTCTTTGTTTTTTTAATTATTTTATTTATCATTATCATTCTTCAATTTAACCAGAAAGAGACAAGAGAGAGAGAGGGAAAGTGAGAAAGCAAGCTGCCAGGTCCAGGACTCAAACCAGGGTTGACCGTGTGGGAGTCCAGCACCATGCCACCTGCTGACCCCCATGGTTTCTTTCTTACTGAGGCAAGATGTTTTTTACTATTAGAGAACCTTACTAAAAGAATACAGTTATTTTCTGGTTAAACTAAAGCAAACAAACAAACAGATCTTTGTAGCAGTTTCTCTTTAAGTTTGGGAAAAAAAGTCTTGATTTCTGTAATCTATAGTGGTTTATCCTTTGGAGAAGGGAGAGAATTATATTCTCATCTGGACAGGTTGCCTTTTTTTAAACCTTTGCCGTGTTAGGTATTTTTATTAGAAATAAACATTTCACTTTGAAATCATTTTGATTCATTTTTAAACATTTGCTTGTCATGTCTTGATGATGGTGGCTTAGATGTAAGATAATACAGCAGAAAACAAACCATGAAGTTGTATCTTGCTACTTTTGCTAGGAGGTAATTGTTAATAATTGTCACAATCCATTTTCACTTTTTTTGAAAGTTTACAGCTTCTAGCAGAATTCTGCTCGATAAATGTCTTGTGTTCTCATTGCACACACACAATTTTGAATAGAAACTTTTGTTTGGAGGATAACGGGGGCAGAGCAGAAAGTGAGGAGCATATTAATGAAGTGAAGACTTTAAATGAAACTATTGACTTAGTTCATCGAATCAGACCTGTAGTATTTTGTTCTTACTAACATTTTTTTTTTCTATGATAGAAAATACCACTTTAAATTAGAGACCAAATGTTAGAGGCTTTCAGATTTTCATCTTTCTGGGAAAAAAAACAAAAATCATTGGATCAAATTTTGGAAAATATATACCATCTTAACACAATAAAAACGATTCACTCAAACGGCTTCCTTGAAAGCTCCCTAGAATGTTTTTAGCCATCTTTCTCCATTAATTTTGATTTGAAAATATTCTAACTGTAGCAAAACAGAATGGGATGTGTTGGCATGCAATATGCTGCCCTGTAGTTTCAAGCTGCTCTTCACTGTGAGTCACAGCTCTAAGATGTTCTTTCAGGAGCACCTGCTGTCTCCTCTTCTATTATTTTAACAGATTGTGGAGACTTCCTCTTAACCCTGGAGTACATTCATCTGCGGCAGTAGATGTTGTGAGAGAGTGAACTCAATCTGCCAGACCCGCATTTCACTGAGTCAGAAATGCCACTGGCACCGAGGATCATTGGTTCATGCATAATTGCCCACTCCTGTCCTTAGCTTTCAAAGAACGGTATTTTAGCCGAAGTATTCTCATTCTGTTCCTTTTGTGAACACTTTCCAAGTTGTCACGATCATGCATACTATGAGGGAAGGGACCGTTTGTTGTTGTCCCTGGCGGTAGTGGATGCGTGATGGCTTCCACGTTACATAGTTCCCAGCCTTCGTTCAGACCGGCAGAAAGTAAAGACTTGTTTTGTGCATGCGTCTGTTGAATCGCATTTATGGTGGAATTTCTATATTCAGCATCGAGAGCTGATGAATGAAATGCCAGCTCTAAGGTGGATCCTGTCAACGTCAGCCCTTATTTGCTTTCTGTGTCTTCTTTTTGGCTGACTCTGTCTCCAGGGGTCCTGGCTTGCTTGGACGGCTACATGAACATAGCCCTGGAGCAGACAGAAGAGTATGTGAACGGGCAGCTGAAGAATAAGTACGGGGACGCGTTCATCCGTGGGAACAACGGTAATCCCCCTGCGCTCTACGTGGTGCAGCATCCAAAATAAGCCTGTGTTTATAGTCAGGATCACCAGGGCGTTTCTCTAGATCATTTGAAAGTTCAGTTTTAGGGAGGCAGTAGGTGGTGTGGTGGTTAAGGTGCTTGACTGACCACGGTTCAAGTCCCAGACCTGGCGACCTGAAATGCATGCTGTGTACATGTGCCCAGAATCTCAGGAGGAAAAGGGAATGCGGCGTGGCCATCCTCGCTAGGGAATGATTTCTCACTCCTTCCCCACCCCTCCTCCCCCGCCAAGTAAGCACATGTGCCCTATGGCAAAAATCCAGAAAACAAAGAAAGAAAGGAAAAAAGAAAACGATGCTGTTTCATTATTAACTGAAATCAATTGTGACAGATTTACTGATTTCCTTTCCTACATCTCTAGCAGTTATACTTCTCATGTTGAAGCCTTCTTGGATTCCAGGACTGTGATGTATATTCTGTCTTTCTGGGCACTGGTGGCAGAGTCAGTCAGATCCATAGATATAATTAGGACACAGTGCGGAAACATCAAACGCAGGCCTAGACTCATAAAACTAATTTTATAGTGCTTATAAAATTAATTGTGTGCTATCAGAATTTAAAAAAATTTTTAAGAGGTGTCAGGCCAGAATCAGTTGCTTTTAAAACTTGTTGCTATGGGGCTGCTAGGTGATGTGATTAAGGTACTGGACTCTGTCATGGCTGACTGTGGTTCAAGTTCAAGTCTTAGACCTGGCAGCTTGCTTTCTCTCTTTCTCTCTTTCTCTCTCTCTCTCTCTCTCCCTCTCCCTCTTCCCTCCCCCCCCCCAGTAAACACATGTGCCCTATAGCAAATGTAAAAATAATAATAATAATAAATTAATTATTATTTGGGGAAAAACTTGGCTACTGTACTAAAGAGCAGCTTTTCAATTTATTTATTTTTTTCTTTTCAGTGTTGTACATAAGTACACAGAAGCGAAGGATGTGAAGACGCCAAGAGAGCAATAGTTTTCATAGTTGGATATATTTTTTGTGAAATTCTTTTCTACTTTTTGGTTCTTTTGTGATGTAATTTGTCCTGTTTCGTAATAGTTGGTGAGTTTTTAACTGACATGTGAGTAAGATCAATGTATACAGCTGTGGATTTAATTGTAAAAAGTTCTTTGACACTTAAATTTCAGTCGTTTTCTTTTACCTCTATGTCAGTGTACAGAATGCCGAAAGAATAAAAAAATGACAAAATCTGTTTCTTCAGAATTATTTAACTCAACCATTTCAAGCAGTGTCACGTCCTTTGACTTGCCTTACTTATTTGGCAGACTGAAACGGTGCATGCGGTGGGCATAGAAGGAAAACACTTAGAGCCGTCCTCCTTTATCCCTCCCTCTTCCATTCATCACACGAAATACTCGAGTGAAAATGTTGTCCAAAGGCTTCCAGTGTCAGTCAGCAGCCATGAGAGACAGCCCTGAGGTTGGAAGTTTTGCTGATTCAGTCACCTAGAGAGAATTTGGGATCTCACTGTGGCCCTTCACAAAAGGAATGAGAATCTGCATGGAGTTGGGGAGAAATCCTGAAGATGAACGATGTGGCAGTCACTGGGCAATGAGGCCTTTCAGGTTTGCTTGCTCTCTTTCAGGAGCATTGGCATCATTGTTACTCTCAGTCTGAGAGCCCGGTAGGGGAGGAGTCCTTCCGTCCATCTGCAGTTATGTAGATTAAAGCAAAGCTTAGAGTTTATAAACCCATTCAGGTTCCATTTGCTAAGCTCTGACTGGGAAGCAGTGTCTCCCAACCCTTGCTTAGTGAGCAGCTGTAGGGAACCTTTCTCTAAAAGCAGAGCCGTGTTTGTGACGGTGTCCGGGAGCAGAGCACCCGGCTTTCATGCTGCTTGGCACAAGGCAGCTTCGCTGGGTTGTGTGACCCCTGCTGAGAGGGTTTTCACAATTTATTAATGAGCTTTCCACAACCCTGCTTTATCCTCCCAACAGTTCTGTGCCGTCTCTAGGAACAACAAATATATCTGGGCACTGCGGTTGAATGAACACCAGACAATTGTGTGAATGTTGTATTGGCCTTCCTCTTCCCTGCGTCCCTCCCCAGTCTAAACAGAGTTCCTGATTCAGGAGCCAGGTGGTGTGAGTTCCGCAATGGCCAGGCTGAAGGAGGTGGCGGCAGGGTCAGGAAAGTGGGAGAGAAGGCCTGTACTGGTTCTGCAGAGGTGTGTGTGGCATTTTGTTTTATTTTAAAGATCAGAGAGTAGTTGGAAACAGTTATTTTTTTAATTAATAACTCGGGAGAAGGTGAACAGAGACGTTACACAGGGTCCCTGTGTGCACACTAAAAATAAAAACACTTTATGCCATGCTTCAATACTTTATCACCTCTTGTCAGGGGCTTGAAAAGGGTCCAGTCTGTAAGTACAAATCGCCAATTTGCTCATTTATAAATGACTTCCTTTAAGGAGAAAATGGATGTCCCTCCAAGTGGAGCGTCCACGTTCTCATTTGTTTTGTAGAACATGTGGGGCTGCCCTGTCCCTTCGTGCACGTCCATCAGCCGCCTCTGAAAGCCATTGCATCGTTATCTCCTACCAATCTGTAGCGTCCTGTTTCGGCTAACTTCTTCACCAGCCTCCCCTTTGGTATATAAGTCTTTATTTCCCCCCTGCCATCCCTCTAGTTTAATAGCTCTGCAGTGGAATAGTGTTTCCAACCATGGAACTAGTTTTAATCAAAATCGACTTTGGGAAATGTGACCGTTTTTATGGTAATAGAGGACTGCTGGGCGCTTGGACCAGTGCAAGTTGTCCCCTGTGTATACCTTCGCATAGTGGAACCGTGAAATAAAGTGGAAATGCTAAAATTACTTTTTTCTTAACTGTAGTCTCCTAGAGGTCAGTGAATGATTTCCAATTGCATTGGAACAAAGACATTTGTTCTAGGTTGAAGAATTTTTCACTTGAGTAAATACATTTTCCCTATCCTTGTGCCCCCAAACCTGGCTGCCACGCTCTTTCTCTTGGGCTGTGACAAAATGGAACGTTTAGGGAGACGCAGAAAATTAGGCTTGATTTGTAGACTATCTGACTTCACGTTCTGTTTTGGTCTTTGCACTGTTCCTTGGCTAATCTTCCAACAAGTCGAATTGATTTTTACTTCAAAACTGTTTATCCCAAAACAGAGCTGTTGACAAGTCCAAATACAGATGGCAGACATGTGGTATGATTTTCCTGTTCTCATCTCAGCATTCAGGAAGAGAATGTTATTGAGAGATGGTTTATGTCTTAAGCTTTTTATTCAAGTCAACACAGAACACATGCTAGGAGTGCTTAATTATGAGACAAACACTAACAAATGCTTACAGCATTGCCTTGGTGTGTAAGGCTCATCGCCCCAGAAGACTTAATCTACTTTAAAAGTAGAAGCGACCTCTGAGAAGGGGGTTGTTTTTGATGGTCACTGACTCACTGGTGACCTCAGTACAGTGTTTAAAGCCCAAGGTCCAGCCTGTTCTCTTCCTGTGGGTAGACATGTCTCTCCTTGCACTGACCTTTGTCCTCAGCAAATGACCCTCCTGAGTATCTAGCTCCTATTCATAGGCAAATCCCAGCCCATGCTATACCCCTGTTATTCCCACAGCCAAACCTCATTAACCATTTTTTTTTTCTCCACAAAATAATTATTAGTAAGAGGAAGACCAGATGGCAGTTTTCCTCTCCTCTGCTGTTGGTTCAGGAAGCTATGCTTAGCAGCATGCCTCTGACTACCTCTGGAACAGGAGTGCTCAACCCCTGAGGTACCTGACCGGCACTGGTCTGTGGCCCGTTTGAAACTGGGCTGCACAGCAGGAGGTGAGTAGTGAGCTAGCAAGCAAAGTTTCTGTATTTACAGCCGCTCCCCATTGCTCACATTACTGCCTGAGCTCCTCCTCTTGTCAGGTCAGCTGTGGCACTAGATTCTCATAGGAGCGTGAACCCTATGGAGAACTGCACATGGGCAAGATCTAGGTTGTGCACTCCTTGTGAGAATCTAGTGCCCAATGATCTGAGGTGGAGCTGAGGCAGTGATGCTAGCACTGGGGAATGACTGCAAATATTGCATTATGGTGAATAGTATAATTATTTCACTGTATGTTGTAATAATAATAGAAATAAAGTGCACAATAAATACTTGAATCATCCTCAAAACACTCTCCCACTCCTAGCTTATGGAAGAATTGTCTTCCACGAAACCGGCCCCTGGGGCCAAAAAGGGGGACTGCCACTGCCCTGATCATTGTTGAGCTGGACTCCACCTGTGAATGGCAAGGTTATTCAGACTTCTCATGTCTGAATACCCTTCCTTAATTGCAATAACTGCTGCTGCATATCTGTACCAGTATGCAACAGTGCAACCTTGAGTGTGTCTGTTGTTTTTATATTTTTTTTTTATTAGGTTTTTAACATAGAGTGCATGTACTTCCTGGAAAGAGACAGAGGAAAAGTGAGAAATCACCTGGGGCATGGTCACACCTCAATCCCTTTTCCTCCACTGTCCTTTTAGGATTGGGGGCACATATGCACATGTACCTCGTGTGATTTTAAAGCCACTGGGTCTGGGACTCAAACCATGGTCGGCCATGTGAGAGTCCAGCATCTTAACCACTATGCCACCCACTGGCCCCAAGTGTCTCCATGGTTAACTGACTAGGGTGGACTCACTGTTGGAGTCCAGTTGGCCAGCGTAAGACTGCATGAGGAGGCAGGCAGCAGTGGCTTGTGCCATCCTTGAGGGACACTGGAAAGAGCCCTGACTGAGGTCTGCTCCCTCAGCCTCACCTCCTTTAGAGCAGGGGGAAGGGCTGGAGTGGGACTTAAGAAAGAGGTGCCAGAAACCAGTTTCACATTTATTGAATGACAACTGTAGTTAGGATGGTGCTATCCCTGATGACAGATAAGGAAATTCTGTGCCCTCCATACTGAATTTGTAGGTTTGAGTATTTTGGAGAGAATTGGTACTGTTGATACTTAATTTTTTTTTTTTTTATTTGAGAGGTTTTTGCTATAGGGCACGTGCGTTCGCCAGAAAGAGCGAGACAGAGAGATAGAAAGCAAGAAATCACCCCCCCAGGGGAGATGGCCACAGCGCAGTCCCTTCTCTTCCATTCTCCTCTCGGGATCTTGGGCACGCACGCACACGTGCCTGGCGCGAATTTAAGCCACCGAGTCCGGGACTCGAACTGCAGTCAACTACATGGGAGTTCAGTGACATAGCCATTACTCTAACTGCTGGTCCTGATCCTTTAAATTTTTAATTGGGCCAAAATTGAAAGAATCTTTTTTAAAATCTGGACTCTCTAAATGATTTGTTCATTTCAACTCTATGTTGGTATCTTGAAATCCCAGGTGAATTCAGGACTGTGTGATTTTGAAGTCTGGTGACTCCACGTATTTCTTCCATTTCCTCACAGGTCCCTTTGGTTCAGCCTCACACATTTATATCCCCTCCCCCTACACACCCCTAGCAAAAGCTCGATTTTCTGAACAATCGTGGGATGGGTTTTGATTTGAAGGCCAGTTTTGATTGATGTGCAGTTTTGAAGGATTTTCTTTTCTTTGTGGTAATTTGGGAGTTATAGTAGAATAGCGGACATATTCTGGGAACTTAATAAAGTTAATAAAACTCAGAAACGGGGGTCAGCAGATGGCGTAATGGATACATCGCTGAACTCCCATGTAGTCAACTGCAGTTTGGGGCCTCGACCCAGTGGATTCAAACTCAGAGTGGGTACGTGTGTGTGCATGCCCAAGATCCTGAGGAAAATAGAGAAGGGATTGGGGTGTGGCCACCCCCCCTGGGGGGGGGGGGGGCGGTGATTTCTCACTTTCTGTCTCTGGCAAGCCAATGTGCTCTATAGCAAAAATCTCTCTTAAAAGGCAAAACAAAAACCGGTAACAGTTGGGATACACTAGTTTTCAAGGCCTAGGTTACAAAAATGTTCAAATTCCTATGGACTCCATTCTGAATTTTATAATGGGATGGATGCTGGTGGGGTTGGCAAAATATACCAATAATTTGGATTAAAGGAGAGGCCAGTTGTGTGAAAAGTTTACATAAAATCATTGTAAAGAAGCAGCTTTATTCCCATCACGTGCATTCAGCGTTCCAAGGCATTGTTCAGTGTTTATATCAAATAGAAGGCCTACTGCACTTGGAACAATGAAGGAAAAATTTAAAATCTGTTATGTGTACAGTTGAATGGGTGTTGCTAGGATACAGGACTTTTTTTCCCGGAGTAGTGCATCAGTCACAACCCCCGAATCTGAGTGGCTTGAAACAAGTGATTCTAGCTTGTGCTCCACATTCACAAGGGTCAGTGGGGGGACCCTGCCGATGCGGCCACCATGGGGCCCAGGCCAAGAGACACACCTTAGATTTTCACTAACCCGACCCAAGGGCTCAGCACCTGGTCCCAGAGGAGAACGAAGAATCACCCCCTGGCTCTAAAATTATGATTTTTTTTGGCGTAGAAGGGATACCAGTCATTCTACTCCATTTTATTAGCCAAAACGAGTTACATGGCCATGGTTTACTTAAAGTTCTCAGGGAAGTGGAATCCTTCTCGGGACCCTGAAGGACAGAAAACCAGCAATATTGGTAAACGGTACTAATACCCACCACGGTATGTGTATCAATCACCGTTCTGCAGAGAAACAACCGGGGGTGTGTAGAGAGATTTGTCTCATGGCATTATTGACCTGCATGATTGTGGATGCTTGGCAAGTCCAAAATCTGCAGAATAGGTGGGCAGGCTGAAGAGCCAGGAAAAGTGGCGATCCGAGGCTGAAGGCGGTCTGCTGGAAGAATTTCCTTTTCTGGAGAGATCAATATTTTTCTATTAAGGCCTTCAACAGATGGAACGAGGGCCAACACAATATGGAAGCTGGTGTGCTTTACTCCACGTCTGCTTGTTTAATGTTAATTTCATGTAAAAACAAACAAAACCTTCATGGCAACCTCTAGAATAATGCCTGACCAAATACCTGGATACCATAGCCTAGAAAATTGGACATACTGTAAGAGTATGTTAACTGTGTAGTTAATGGCATTATAAATGTTCTTAACAGTCCTTTATAAAGTATACAAAAGTATAGAGTCTCAGCAAGTTTCTTTTTTTTTTTTTTTTGGAGAGATTTTTCCCTGTACGGCGCG
>NW_006159562.1:1476173-1487705 GCF_000334495.1 Tupaia belangeri chinensis | reverse complement strand
GTGGGAGTCCAGTGACATAGCCATTACGCTAACTGCTGGTTCCCAGCAAGTTTCTTTTTAAAAGATTTTTGCCATAGGGCATGTGTGCTTGCTGGAGAGAAATAGAGACATGGAGAGGGAAAGTGAGAGATCACCCCCCCGGGAGGAGGACCACACCACAATCCCTTTTCCTCCATTCTCTGCTTGGGATTTTAGGAACACACACACATGTGCCTAGTGTGATTTTCAAGCTGCCAGGTGTGGAACTGAAATCCTAGTTGGCCTTGTGGGAGTCCAGTGCCTTAACCACCATGCCACCTGCTGGTGAGACTATTATTGTATAGAAAAAATATTCCGTTCTTCATTAAGACTGAGGTTGAAGGACCTGGGTTGCTGGCTTCTTAATCACTTCTTCATTAGATTTCAAAGGAAAATAGTGACTGTGGTTCTTTCATGGTTTCAGAAGTTGGATCTGGATAGGTTTTGGGGGGTTAGTTTTATTGTAGGGTAAGTCAACAAATTTCCAATTAGTATATTTCTAGATTTAAAAGGTTGCAAGTAAGAACTGCTATAGACCAGGTAAACCTTGTCAAGCCAAACAAACTACTGCAGGGAGATGACCCAGGAGTCTTTAGCATACATCAGAACCCAGGTGTGGGGGCCAGCAGGTGGCCTGGCAGTTAAAGTCTGGACTCCCATGTGGGTGAAAGCAGTTCAAGACCTGGACCTGGGGGCTTGCTTTCTCACTTTCCTTCTCTCTCTGTCTCTGCCTGACTCTGGTGAGTGCACATGCCCTATAACAAACTTTAAAATAATAGCAATAATAAATCATTCTTTTAGAAAATAAAAAAGAACTCAGGCCTGTGTAAAATGTATTTCCAAGGCAGAGAACACATGACATGTACAACTTAATCTTATCACTCTGGATCCACTAGGTCTGCACTTCAGTATAGTCAAAGCCCTGGACCTTTATCCTGAGATGGTAAATGGGCTGCCTGTCCTGCTCAAAGATGTGTCATCAGTGGGACCTGATCTTTTCATTTGCTTTTTCCCTTTTTTGGATCGTGATGTCTTTGACCAAGCCCGCCTTACACCCCCTTGGTTGCCCCTCCCTCCAGCACTAGCAGGGATGCAGAGGTTTCCAGGTGGTCTCCCGCTGTGGGAGTGCCATAGAGGACCCACGTGGGCTCGGACCTCCTCCTCGACGCTTCCAACGTCATTAGCCAACCGAGCTAACCCTCATAGTCTCCCCTCCTGGGCACCGAATAAGGTAGTCCCCTTTTCCAGGTGGGGAAACCTGATGCAAAGAGGTTAAGAGACTTGCCCCGTGTCACCTGGGGAGTCGCCGCAACTAGGATAACAGTTCCCTTTGCTATTTGGTCAAGTGTTTAAGTGCCGGGCTCCGCTGAGTCCTCCTCCTAGCGTGCATTTAATCGATAAATCAATGTTCTATTCATCCTCCCTGTACTTGAGAGAAGACGGTCCCAAGCTGTGCACATAGAAGGCTGTCGGCTGCATTCAGAGGTGATGTTGCTGACAGTGACTTGTTATCGCTCTGTTCAGGTGTGACAGGAAAGATCAATAGGCAGCCGGCAGCCCTGCACACACCAGGCCAAGGTAGAAAACTGCCCCTCGGCTCGTGTCTGCAGGCGCTGTTTGCAGAGACCAGCATTTTTCTAAGATGACTGTCTCTTAGAATTTGTTTCTCGCCCAGAGTCTCGCTGATCCTAATTATTGCCCCACAAGCTGTTTCCCGGCAGCCCTGGGCTGTGTCTTCACGTCGGAAGCTGTGTATCTGCAGACCCAGTCAGTACAGCAGCGAGATGGAGACAGGCCGTGTGCGAATCAGAGTCACCTTTTCCTTCCTCGCCCACTCTGACTGAATCTATTGTTTTTGTCATAGGCTCATTTGCTCAAATGTTCAATAAAAATGAGGTGAGAGTTGTGCTTTCATTTTGCTACATTGGAGGGCCTGTGATGAAAGCTGCCCTATAGAAGGAACAAAATATACAAGACATAAGAAATGAAAAATTGTTAACACGTATGTTGATGTGCTTGATTGAGCCAACAGACAGTGTATTTTGGATGAAAAATTCATTTTGTATACTGTAATGATGTATAGCATATATGCTATACATCATTACAGTATACAAAATGAATTTTTCATCCAAAATACACTGTCTGTTGGCTCAATCAAGCACATCAACATACGTGTTAACAATTTTTCATTTCTTATGTCTTGTATATTTTGTGTTTTTTTGTTTGTTTGTTTGTTTGTTTGTTTTGCCATCCTTGATTCCCTATCCCTAACCCTCTGCCCTGTCCAACCCTCCTCCCATTGTCTCTGGTATCCATGATTGCTTTCTATGCCTTTCCCCCCCATTTAGTTGTGATTTCTGACTTGCATATAGCCATCGTACATCTTAGTGAGGTTAGTGTGGTTATTGAAAGCATGCATATGCTGTGCCATGATGCTGATAGAAGCACATTCACCCTCCCAACATTCAACACCACGCTAGGCTGAATCTAGAAATACACTGGTTGAAAATGTGTTGACTTAACCTACAACAAAACCAACCAGAAAAATCTGTCCAGACCGGGATCAGCAGATGGTGTAACAGTTCCATAGCTGGACTCCCATGTAGTCGATCACACTTTGAGTCCTGGATCCAGTGGCATAAAACTCACACCAGATGTATGCATGCATGCCCAAAATCCTGAGAGGAGAATGGAGGAGAAGGGATTGTGGCATGGCCATCCACTCTGGAGGGTAATTTCTCACTTTCTGTCTCTCTGTCTCTCTTTGTCTCTCTGGTGAGCAAATATGGCCTGTAGCAAAAATCTCTCTCTAAATTAAAAAAAAAAAAATCTATCCAGACCCAGCTTTTGAAACCATGAAAGAACCATAGTCACTATTTTTCTTTGAAATCTAATGATGATGTGATTAAGACACCAAGAACCCAGGCCCTTCACACCTGAAAATCACCCTACTGGTTTCTGGATATATGTTTCTTTGTCACTGGTGCTTATTACTCCTCTGCAGCACACAGTTCCAAACCTGTTCTCAGGGGCCGTCAGGTGGCTTGGTCGTTAAGAGTGCTGGACTCCCACATGGCCGACCTTGGTTTCAGTCCCAGATCTGGTGACTTGCTTTCTCACTTTCTCTCTCTCACTCTGTCTCTCTCTGGTCAAATTAAAAATAAATAAAGAAAGAAAATTAAATTAAATCATTCTTAAAATAAAAAAAGGTCTTCAAAACCTGTCCACATGCACTCTTGTATCTTTTAACCAATTTCTCCCCATTCCCTTCCTCTCCACCTGCCCATATTACTCTCTCTACTTCTATGGTATCGAGTCTGTTAGCTTCCATTACTGAATAAAGACATTCAGTACTTATTAAGCAGGGATGTACGATATTTGTCTTTCACAGCCTGGTTTATTTCAATGAACATTTTGTCTTCTATGTTCTTTCATTTTGTCTCAAATGCTGGGAATTCATTGTTCTTTATGGCTAAGTAGTATTCCGTGTGTAAATACCACATTTTCTTCATCCATTCTTTGGTTGTTGGACACTTAGGTTGATAAAAGAGTAAAGAGAGACAACCCACAGAATGAGACAAATAAATTTGCAAACCATACGTCTGACAAGATAGTAATAATGAGAATGAATAAAGAACTCAAACAGGAAATCCATCTGAACAGGTAATTCTCATAGGAAGACATACAAGTGGCCCCCCAAAATTCTACAACATTCAATATCACTAATCATAAGGGAAATGCAAATCAAAACAGTAAGGTATCACCTAACCCCATTCAGAATGGCTATTATCAAAGAAACAAAAAATGACAAGTGCTGGTGAGGGCAAGGGTGCTTTCTCACCTTTGCCTCTCTCTCTCTGTCTCTCTCCAGGCCCAACAGCAGACAAGCAAAAATGAGCTCACATGTATTCGGGACTTACTTTTTGCCAGTTATCGTTCAAAGCTCCTTACAAATCATCTGATCTTCACAACTGCCCTATTAAATAGATATTATTCTATTTGCAAAGGAGAACATTGAGGCATAGAGAGGTAAGGAACTTATTCAACCTCATTCACTTAGCAAGTGACCGGGGTGGGGTTAAACCAGGGGTCTAGTTCCAGAGACTTCTCTGCAGTTACCACCTGAACAGTCAAGAAGCCGAAACCCCAAATGTCCCGAGGACATATTCCAAGATGTCAGATTTGGGACTCAACTGTGGTCGGCCATATGGGAGCACAGCACCATAACCACTACAGAATACTTTTCTTAATGTTTTATTTTTCAATTGCCAGAGGGCATGTGTGCTTGCTGGGAGTGAGGGTGGGGAGTGAGAAAGCATTGCCGATGGGTCATGGCCGTACCGTAATCCCTTCTTCTCCATTTCTCTATCCTGCTGTGGTTTGGAGCATGCATACATATGTGCCCAGAGTGTTTCTCAAGCTACCAGGGCCAAGGTTCAAACCACAGTCAGCCTTGTGGATTCCAGCTCCCTTCACCTATGGGGCCAGCCCTATGACAGCGCATTTTAATCAGTACAGGCTCTAGACCTAAACTAGAGGAATCTCGTTACCATGATATCATCGGCATCATCGTTGCCACCATCGATATCAACGTGGTTAACAGCTGCTGAGCAGTTCTCTTGTGTAAGACACTGCAGCATGTAGCATACATGGAAAAGACCTTCAGAAACTTCATGGGAATATGCGTTATGAAAAAGACTGTGTATGGAATTCAAAATGTTTTCTCACAAAATAAATGTGTTCTTTTTTTTTTTTGAGAGGTTTTCGCTATAGGGCGCGTGCGCTCGCCAGACAGACAGAGAGAGACATAGAGACAGAAAGCGAGAAATCACCCCCCAGGGGGGATGGTCACGCCGCAATCCCTTCTCCTCCATTCTCCTCTCGGGATCTTGGGCATGCATGCACACGCGCCCGGCGTGAGTTTTAAGCCACCGGGTCTGGGACGCGAACTATGGTCGACTACGTGGGAGTCCAGTGACATAGCCATTACACTAACTGCTGGTTCCCAAAATAAATGTGTTCTTTAACTTCAGTTTTCATCAACTTTTTAAGTATCCTCATATATTATCGCCTTTAATCCTTAGTACCCACCACTCCATATCATAGTGGTGGTTTTCTCACTCTTTTTGTTAAAATGATAGTGATTTAAAAAAAAAATGATAGCAGAAGAGAGAGAGTAAGAGAGAGACATTACCCTCGATAGTCTCCAGCTCCTCAGATAATTGGGCCTGGTGTGTTTTCAGGTCAACCTGGGCTCTGAAACTCCAGTCAGCTGCGTGGCTTCCAGCACCACAGTCTAGTACACTGCCCGCTGCACCACCTAGGCTGGGCCTCTGGGCTTCTCTCAATCGTAACACATTGAATGAAGTTTGTCAACGTTGTGGACAAAAATAAAATAGTCATTAGTATAATTGGAGGGTTTGTAACGGATTGCTTAGAAAAGAGACAGCGATGCACAGAGACAAACACAGCTGTGGAACAACTAGGCGTAAAATGTGCCGCGGCTTTCTGTCCTTGGTTCCATAGTTTCCATTTTTCACCAATTACTCAGGTCAAGGAAGAAAAGATTTTTCAGATGTCATAGTAGATAATGCCTGAGCTAAGAGAATCAAGAGTTAAAAAACAAAAAGTTGTTAGCCAAAATAAGAAGGCAATAAATAAACTAGTGACAAAAATCATTTAAATTGAGGTTTTTTTGTTTTTTTTTTTTTTTTAAGCTATACAGTATAGGGAGTCCAAGAATTATTGAATGTCATCATTGGAAGGAATTTTTGGTCTTCTCTTAACCCAAACTGTCCCATGAGTAATCCTCTGGCTCAGTGGTTTTCATCCAGCATGATATAGCATGGGAGATAAAATCAATTTAGTAAGCAAAGGTCAACGTTAAAAAAATAAATAAACACAGGAACCAGCAGTTAGTGTAATGGCTATGTCGCTGGACTCCCACGTAGTCGACCATGGTTCGCATCCCGGACCCGGTGGCTTAAAACTCACGCTGGGTGCATGTGCGTGCATGCCCAAGATCCCAAGAGGAGAATGGAGGAGAAGGGATTGCAGTGTTACCAACCCCCTGGGGGGTGATTTCTCACTTTCTGTCTCTCTGTCTCTCTCTGTCTGTCTGGCGAGCACATGCACCCTGTAGCGAAAAACCTCTCCAAAAATAAATAAATAAATAAAAATAAAAATAAATAAATAAACAGAAAAAAAATCTAAGTGCATTATATAGCGATTATTAGCTTCATTGTGTTAAACTTCAATTTCCATTTTATTCTTGGTGTATGCACTTACTGGTGATACAAAATGTTTTCTATTATAGATTGTGGTCAGAAAATGTGAAAGCCACTGCTATGACCAATTCTTTTTTTTTTTATACTCTGATGCTCGGCAGGGGCAGGACGAGTGGTGGGACATGTGAGGTGACCGAGAACACATGGCCGAACTCTAAAGAAGTGTGCTTTCTAGCCAGGGCCACAGAACTTATAACACCCTCATGTAGATATATATATATATATATATTTTTTTTTTTTTTGGTAGAGGTTTTCGCTATAGAGCGCGTGTGCTCGCCAGACAGAGAGAGACAGAGAGACAGAAAGCAAGAAATCACCCTCAGGGGGGATGGTCATGCCGCAATCCCTTCTCCTCCGTTTTCCTCTTGGGATCTTGGGCACGCATGCACACGCACCTGGCGTGAGTTTTAAGCCACCGGGTCCAGGACGCGAACCGCAGTCGACCACATGGGAGTCTAGCGACATAGCCATTACACTAACTGCTGGTCCCTAATATTGATTTTTTTGAGAGATTTTTGCTATCAGGCACATGTGCTTGCCAGAGAGACAGAACAGAGAGACAGAAAGCAAGAAACCACTCCCCAGGGGAGATGGCCATGCTACAATCCCTTTCCCTCCATTCTCCTTTGGGATTTTGGGCACACATGCACACATGCCTGGCATGAGTTTCAAGCTGCCAAGTCCAGGACTTGAACCACGGTTAGCCACATGGGATTCCAGGGCCTTAACCACCACTTCTCCACCTTCTGGCTCCTTAACATTGATTTTAAATTTGTCTCGCTGTGATTCCAGCATGTTGATGGTGTCTCAGCCCTGCCACATGCTGGCCATATGATTTCACTCGAATCATTTTATGTCTTTAATCCAAAAGCTTCTATCTGTAAAAATGGAAATATCATTATAATAAAGCAACATTACTTTCCATATCTATGTCAAGAGTTAAAATCCATTTTTTTTAAAAAGAGAGGGCACTTTTAAAACACTGAGAAGGGTTGACCCTGTAGCTATCTGGTTAAGGGAGCTAGATGCCATGTGGCTGACCATGGTTTGAGTCCTGACCCCAGTGATTTAAAAAACACGGGGCATACATGTGTGCCCCCAGTCCCAATAGGATAGGGAAATGTAGGAGAAGGGATACAGTGTAAATACTTCCAATGGGGAGTCTCTCTCTCTCTCTCTCTCTCTCGTGAGCACTTCTTACACCTTCTAGCAATTAAAAGAAATGACAAATGCTGATGGTTTGGGGCCAGGGGCATGGTGGTTAAGGCAGTTAGATCTCATCAGGTCAATTGGGTGGTTCAAGTCCTGGACCCAGTGGCTTGAAAAACACTTCAGGTACATGTGCATGTGTGCCCAAAATCGTGAAAGAAGAATAGAAGAGAAGGAATTATGGTGTGGCCTTCCCCACTGAGGGGTGATTTCTCCTTTTCCTTCTCTCTTTCTCTTGCTTTCTCTCTGTCTGTCTCTCTTCAGTGAGTAAACACTCCTTATTGTGCATTTACAAGAAGAGGAGAGAAAAAGTGCTGACAATTTAAGAAACACCATTTTTATTTATAATTCTTAAGTTTGTCCTGGGCGATCGTAATCTTTTCTCGTCAACCTTTCCAATATGTGAGGAAGTTATGAATCTTCTCCCCTCAAGACAGGTCTCCCTGCCTATTCGATTACTCTTCAGAAATGCACAGTTCAGGGAACCAGCAATTAGCGTAATGGCTATGTCACTGGACTCCCATGTAGTCGACTGCAGTTCGCGTCCCGGACCCGGTGGCTTAAAACTCACGCCAGGTTCGTGTGCGTGCATGCCCAAGATCCCAAGAGGAGAATGGAGGAGAAGGGATTGCGGTGTGGCTATCCCCTCTGGGGGGTGATTTCTCGCTTTCTGTCTCTCTCTGTCTTTCTGGTGAGTGCATGCACCCTATCGCAAAAACCTCTCCAAAAAAAAAAAAAAGAAATGCAGAGTTCAGAGTCTGTAAACCACCCTAGCCATCCTCTTCCAAACACATTTCAGCTATGTATGTTTATTCTATTTTATAATTTCACATGTAGATCACCAACTTCAGAATATAATGGGACAAATACATCCTTTGTTCAGGAGACAAAACTGCAGTAAGAAACTTTGTTTTGTTTTGTTTTTTAGAGGCATGTGTTCAGCTGAAAACCCTAAAGTTCTGTCGGCTTTCTTCTTTCTTTCTTTCTTTCTTTCTTTCTTTCTTTCTTTCTTTCTTTCTTTCTTTCTTTCGTGCCTGCTAGTGAGCCGTATCTTCTCCATCCTGGGTTCATGCCATTGGGTTTTTTTTTTTTTTTTTCTGACCTAAGAAAAGCACTTAACATTTGTCCTTGTTTAATTTCATCTTGTTAGATCCAGCTCATTGCTCTGGCCTGTCAAGATCATTTTTCATCATTATTCTGGCATGCAGTATCTGCCTGCCCCTCCCCACAGCTGGTCACCTGCTGGCCAGAGCTGCAATGCCCACCACATCTTCTCACACAGGCTGGAGGGAAGGAGCCACAGGAAGCCCCCCACCCAGGCCATGCCATGGAGCAGGCAACCAGCATTCTTTGGGGAAGTCCTTCAGCCAGTCTAATTCCCATTTAGTTGTCCTTGCATGATTTTAGCCCACTTTTCTTCAATGGTTCATAAAGAAAATGAGAAGTAGGCAGCTGATTATGTTTACCTTTTTTACTTAGCTGCCAGGAAGCTCAGAGCCAGAGCCAATCATCCATTTGTAATAAGTTTAAGCCTTTAAAAAAATTAGTAAAAATTAAATAATCATATATGTGGCATATTGGGAACCCCCAGGGAAACAAAATGAATGGAATACACACACACACACACACACACACACACACACACACACATATATATATATAGCTATAGAACAATAGATAAAGGTCTAGACAAAGAGATTTATTATAAGATATTGGCTCCCACGATTCTGGAAGCTGTGAAGTCTCACAGTTCACCTTCTATAAGTTGCAGACCCAGTGGTACAGTTAAAGGCCTGAGAACCTAAGTTGATGGGGTAGATGACAGGTCAAGACTGAAGGCCTGAGAATTAAACTCTGCAACGCCCACCTCAGAGAGCAGACTCACCCTTCCTTCCTTTTTGTTCTAGTCTGTTCTCAGTGCATTGGCTGATGGCCACCCACACTGGGGAGGGCCCTCTTCTTTACCTTCCCCGCCAATTCAGGTGCTGATTTCTTCTAAAACACCCTCACTGGAACACCCAGAAATCATATTTAACCAGCCATCTGGGCATCCCATAGCCTAGCCAAGTTGACACATAAAGTTAACTGTCACATAGGGTAAAAGCTTTCTTTTAAATGATGTACTTAGGGTCAGCAGAAAGCATGGAGGTTAAGGCAGCTGGATCCCACATAGTAGAGAGCATGGTTCGAGTCCCAGACCTATCAGCTTGAAAATTGTGCCAGACTTGTGTATATGCATGTCCCAAATTCCAAGAGCAAGTGGAGAAGGAATGACAGTGTGCCCATCCCCCATGGGGGGAGATTTCTTTCTCTCTGATGAGCACACATGCCCTCTAGCAAATTTTTAAAAAAATATTGTTTTAAAAAGGATTTTTATGTTCAAAAAATTTGCTATTCCCCATCACCCAGGGAGAGTGGGGACTAACCAAACAATTTGCTGCTTCTTACTGCAGAGTGGGTAAGAGGTTTGTATAGCTTATTTAAAAGGGAATCCACCCCTGGAGTGACCCCCGGAGTCACTCTGTGACTCCCTCTGTGATGGCCGATAAGTGAGCAGTGTAGAAGGTGAGAAAATGACGGACGGTATTTACGTAGTCAACTGTAAAGCTGCATTTCTTATTTTTAAGATGAGAGAGGACAAAAAAATAATATATCCTCTGATTTAAAAAAAAAAAATTTCTAGAGAGAGAGACAGCGAGGACAGGAGAAAGAGTTTCATGGGGAATGGTCATGCTGCAATCCTTCTCCTCTGCCTTCCCTCCCTTAGCCATTTTGGGCATGCACACATGCCTAGTGTTTTTCCAGCTGCCCAATCTGGGACTCAAACTGTGTGGTCAGCCATGTGGGCTCTAGCTGCATTAACCACCACACCATGGCCTGAATCCCATCCTCAGCATGTTTAAATGTTTTTTGAGAAAACCAGCTATGGATGGAAGGAAAGAGAAACATTTGCCAGTGTTGGGCATTGAGGACTCCCAAAGTCCAGTTACTCTGAGATGGCTTTTATCTACATGCTTTGAAATAGTGAGTTCCGGGAACAGCAGTTGGCATAATGGCTATGTCTCTGGACTCCCATGTAGTCGATTGCAGTTCAAGTCCCGGACCCGGTGGCTTAAACTCACACTGGACACGTATACGTGTGTGCCTGAGAGGAGAATGGAAGAGAAGGGATTGTGGTGTGGCTATTCCCCCACCCCCGGAGGGGATGTCTCTCTCTGTCTTTCTGGCATGGACATGCACCCTACAGCAAAAACCTCTAAAAAAAAAAAAAAAAAAAAGAAAGAAAGAAAAAGAAAAAGAAAGAAAGAAAAGAAAAGAAAGAAATAGTGAGTTCTGATGTCAGTTTGCCTGTTTATGGTGGTCTGCAGGGTTAGAATGTGAAGTCAGCAGGGAGAGAAAGTCCCAGCTGGGTGTCCTATGTACCCAGAGTGGTCCTCACGCCCCGGTCCCTGTCAGAGAAGCAGGAAGCTAAAGGCTTGCCCTCTTCCCTAACTGGATCTTCAGAGCCGTAACTCACTGGTCTCTTGGATCTGTGTTCTTCACCTGATACAGGTGAGGGGCACAGGCTCCAGAGCTATTCTTCACGAAGCTAAAATTCAGCTCCTTCGCTCGTTAGCAACGTGACTTCAGACGAGTTCCTCTCATGTTTTTATGCCTCGGTGTCCTCATCTGTAACATGGAGAGAGAATTAGAACATGCTCGATGGGGTTGTTGTGAGGGCTAATGGGTTTGCACATGGGAAGTGTCAGCTGGTGCCTGGCACATGATAAAGGTTTGATTAATAAAAGAAAAAGAGCTATTATTTCTACATCCTGGGAAAGGTGGGAAGAAGAGAAGGAGGCTTAAAATGAGTGAAACAGAGAGTTCTGAACAGAGAGGTGCATGTGCCTTGACTTTCTTTTATTTATTTATTTATTTATTTATGGAGAGGTTTTTGCCATAGGGTGCATGAGCTGGCCAGACAGACAGAGAGAGACAGAGAGACAGAAAGCGAGCAATCACCCCCCCGGAGGAATGG
>NW_006159562.1:1456730-1470540 GCF_000334495.1 Tupaia belangeri chinensis | reverse complement strand
TTTTTGCAATAGGGCATGTGTGCTTGCCAGAAAGACAGAAACAGACAGACAGAAAGTGAGAAATCACCCCAGGGGGGATGGCCACGTCACAATCCCTTCTCCTCCATTCTCCTCGCTGGATCTTGGGCACGCACACACACGCACCCGGCCTGAGTTTAAGCTACTGGGTCCAGGACTCAAACTGTGGTCGGCTACAGGGATTCCAGTGACATAGCCACTGCGCCAACTTCTGACCCTGTGCCTTGACCTTCTTTAGCTCTGTCTATGCTTAATTTTTGGACAGGTGACTTATGACATGCTTGGTGCTATGCTATGCATTGGAGCTGAGCAATTCCCAGATGACTCCTTCTCCCCAGGAGTTTGGAGCCAGGTGGGCAAAACAGGCAGCATACACATAGCTGGTCTGCAGAAGCCCTGGCAGTGCGCAGGCCCAAGTGCTTACATGAAGAGAAAGGTTCTATGTG
The DNA here is from genome assembly GCF_000334495.1 of Tupaia belangeri chinensis. Taxonomy (NCBI): domain Eukaryota; kingdom Metazoa; phylum Chordata; class Mammalia; order Scandentia; family Tupaiidae; genus Tupaia; species Tupaia belangeri. Next base: position 1,470,076 of record NW_006159562.1, on the reverse strand, counting down.
TTTTAAGATTCTAAAAAGAGGCTACAAAAAGTTCTTATATAAAAAGTCCCTAGAATTCTTTCTTTTTTATTAGTTAGAGGGCATGTATGCTTGATGGAGAGAAACAAAGAAATTCAGAAAGCACCTCCCCCACCCCCAGGGGCATGGTCATGCTGCAATCCTTTTTCCTCCATGTCCCCCTCCTGTTGGGATTTTGGGCACACGTGCATACACGCTGATGTGTTCCTCCAGCCATGTAGTCGGCCACATGGAATCCAGCTTCCTTACCCACCATGCCACATGCTAACACTCAATATTGATCTTTGAGACTAATTTTTGGCATCTAATCACAAGACATAAATGTTAGAGCTTTTTGAAAAGAAAATGTTCATCGACTTCAGATACTCTTTATCCTTTTTGGAGGGGTTTTTGCTATAGGGCACGTGCGCTCCCCAGAAAGACAGAGAGAGACAGAGAGAAAGAAAGCGAGAAATCACCCCCGGGGATGGCTATGCCACAATCCCTTCTCCTCCATTCTCCTCTCAGGATCTTGGGCACGCATGCACATGCGCACAGCATGACTCTAGGCCACCGTGTCCGGGACTCGAACCGTGGTCGACTACATGGGAGTCCAGCGACACAGCCATTACGCCAACTGCTGATCCTCCAGATACTCTTTTTCTATGCTGCTGGGCTGATTTGTGACTGTGACTCTCCTAAGCGTTTATCCTGTTGTTTCATCATCACTTGGTGGTGCCTTCAGTCTCCACTTCCTGCCCTGGAGGGGCAGAGGCTCTGTGTTATTTATCTTTGTATGTCCAGTGCAAGGCAGGTGGCTGGCACTTAGTAGGCAGTTAGTCAAGTTTGAATGAAGGAATAAATGAAGGGTCTACAGTACATTCCCAGTAAGTCTAAAAGAGTACATCACAACTTCCCTCTTTCAGATATAGATTTTGTCATTGTTCAAGCTCTCTAAACATCGATTTTTTTTTTAAAGGTTTTTGCCATAGAATGTGTGTGTTTGTCAGAGAGACGGCAAGAGGGAAAGTGAGATATCATTTCCAGGAGGGATGGCCATGCTGCAGTCTCTTCTTATCCATATTCCTCTTAGGATTTGGAGCACACATGCACATGCACTCAGTGTAGGTTTCGAGCCACTGGTTCTGGGACTCGAACCGCAGTTGACTGTCCAGTGCCTTAACCACTATGCCATCTGCTGGCCTCCAGTTTTTATTTTTAACCCCCTCCTTTGCTTCAATTAGAAGCACTCTCCAAATCTTACTGGTTCTTCCTTTGACTTCCATTCGCCCGTCAATATCTCAGTCCCCATCACCCTAAGGCACGTGTGCCTCATTTTATGTCCAGAGAATTACAACGTGGCCTTCCAATCTTCATACCTTATTCAGGCTCTTCTTCCTCCTCTGAATGTCTGTTCCTTCTCTCCATCTATCCAAACACCACCTAACCTCTATTGACCATTTTTTCTTGCTTCTTGTGAAATAGCCTGGTATCCCAGACTCTGGTAAGCTGGCTTTTACTCTCTCTTCTAACGATAACTTCTATTTCCTGCTAGGCATCACTGCTAGTGTGTGTGATCCTTCCATATCCTGGTGAGAAATCCAATCGTCTCCCATTTTACAGATAGGAAAACTGAGACTCCCAGCGTTCACTCGTCCAAGGGCTTACAACCAGCTTGCTGTCTGACTCCAGATCTCTTTCTGCTATTTTTTGGCTACCTTACCCCAAATAAAATTTAAACTCTAAAGAGAAGATTCTATCAACAGGCTGTCTTCCTGTCACTTTGCAAATAGTAAACACTGAAATATTAATTCGTTTTAAAGTCTTGTTTTTATGTGTATTGTTCTCTGAGAGGGAGAATGAAAGGGGATGATTGGGTAGAATAAAAGAACTAAACATCTTATTTTTATGGCAGAAAGTGCATGGTAGCACGGAGAATGAAGCAGAAGTCCACAGGCCTTCTAAATATACACAAATGCCCCCTGATTTCTTATTTTTATGTAAATTAAAGTTGAGTCAGAAGAACATTGTAAGAATTTTTCTCTTGACTCACACAGATTGTTCTAGCCCTCCGGGAATCTGTAGGTGAATTGTTTTCTTATATTTTTGTTTTGAGTTTTTTAAAATGTTTTTTAAAACGCTCATCATCAAAATAACATTAGAGTGGTGTCTTATGAAGAGACTTCAAAAAGTTCATAGGAAGGTGGAATTAAAGTATGAGTTTATTGTGGCATAAAAAGAAATCAAAACCCTTGTATATATTTTTTTCTAATATGTATTTGCCAAAACCTTTCTGGTGATCTCTTGTCTGTAAAAACACTAGTCAATTCAACAGAGATTCATGACCAAGGAGTGAAAACGGTAAACGTTCTTATAAGAGAAGACTATTCACGGGCCAGCTCCATAGCCTAGGGGTTAAGGGAGCCAAATCTCTCATGGCCAACCATGGCTCAAATCCCAGTCCTAGCAGCTTGAAAACCATGTGAGGAACATATGTGTGGGTGCCCAAAACCCTGTCAGGATGAAGAAATGGAGAAGGGATTGTAGGTCCCTTCAGAGGTGGTGGGTGCTTTCTCTCTCTCTCTGTAGTGGTTGATTTCTCTGTCTCTCTTTAGTAAGCTCTGAAATCTTCTGGCAACTAAAAATAAATGAATAAATAAAATAAACAATTTTAAAAAGAAAAAAGAAACACGAGTTTCCAAAAGCATATTTTGTATCTCAAGACCTTTGAAAATGAAGAATTATGCACACGTGTGCTGGAGCTAAGGACTGGAACAGTGAGCTTGGCGGGTTTTTCCTTTCTGTAGATGTGATGGACTTTATATAACTTCTTCAAGGCTGAATTTTTTTTTAAGAATTATGTTCATTTAATTCTATTTATTATTATTGATTTGTTATAGGCCATGTGTGCTCACCAGAGGGGGGTAGAGAAAGAGAAAGAGAGAGAGAGGGAGAGAGAGAGAAAGGGAGTAAGCAAGTCACCAGGTCCAGAACTCAAACCATGGTCATCCATGTGGGAATCCAGTGCCCCAGTGACTATGTTACATGCTGACCACTTGAGGCTGACTTTTTTTCCCCCAGACATAATATTCTTATAACTAATACTTGCTAGAAAATGCATTATTTACAATGACACCAACATTCATGGAGACCAAATATTACAGGCATAAGGGCACACTATGTCCACAAGATGTCTTTCCATTCTTCCCAAATAGTTTTATATTTTAGCTATGAAGTTCAGTTACCAGACCCAAGCTTGTTCTTAATAAGTGACATTTTTATGTCCATTCAATCAAAGGGTCTCTTACACCTCTCTGGGCCCACTCATGTGGAGACAGGAGTAGAAGCCGTAACCAGGTTCTTCATATCATGGATTTGCATGTGATGCCCAATCTTCATATGCTGTCCAATTTCTTTAAAGTAAAAGGAGTCGCAGCAGGGCCACGTAGACAAGGAAATTCTGTATGGAGGAGATCACGCCTTCGCGCATCTTCCGTTTCATCTCCTCCAGGTCCAGATTGGGCCCAAGGCCCCCTATCTGAAACATCACAGCTCTGCAACTCTTTCTTGAGCTCTCGGAGAGTGAATTCCATATGACTCTTTTATGATATCCTCCTTATTAGTTGTGCAATATTAGGTCATTAGAAAGTCATGGCATGTTTTTCTATGCAAAAATGCATCATGACTTTTCTGACAACCCAATAGCTACTTGTTTATATTTCTGTTACCTTCATTTTTCATTTGTTCTACTCTTTTATTATTACTTTTAATTTGCTATTAGACATGCACGCTCACTGGAGAGAGAGACAGAGAAAGAGGGAAAGCGAGAAAGCAAGCCACAGGTCTGGGACTTGAACCATCAACAGCCATGTGGGAAACCAGTGCTTGAACCACCACGCTACCCACAGGCCTCCTGTTTGTTCTGCTCTTACACAGTACAATTGGCTTTTTGCTGTACAGTCTATGAGTTATGACAAACATGTAGAGCTGTGTAATCACCACAGTAGATTCAGAACAGTTCCATCACCCCCCACATTCTCTTGTGGTGCCCTTTGTCCTGAACCCCTATGCCTGGCAGCCATTGACATGTTTCTGTTCCTGTAATTTTGCCTTTTTTAGAAAGTCATGTAAGTGATATCATGTATCGGGTAGCCTTTGAGTCTCCTCCATGTTGCTGCATTTATGGAATCTAGGTAATTTAATTCATCTTTATTTTTCCCTAACACTTGCCTAGCACAAAGCTAGTGTTGATAGTTGTGTTAGTAACTTTCATTGTAAGAGATCAAATGTCCTTTGGACACTCGATATTCTATTTTTTGAGAGGTTTTTGCTATAAAGCATGTACACTCACCAGAAAGAGAGACAGAGAGACAGAAAGCGAAAAACCAATCCCCAGGGGGGATGGCCACACCGCAATCCCTTCTCCTCTATTCTCCTCTTGGGATCTTGGGCATGCATGCACATGGGCCTGGCATGAGTTTAAGCCACTGGGTCCGGGACTTGAACTGCGGTCGACTACATGGGAGTCCAGTGACAGCCATTATGCTATCTGCTGGTCCTGACACTCATTTTTATCAAAATGTGCAATGGAATAGAGCCTCTTGAGGGTTGGTGGTTTTATTGATTTTGTGGTAATTCTCAACTTAGTATTTTCCTCATTTGCCTAGTCAAAAGAGTTGCCTGGAGTGTGTAATAAAAATACAGATTTTTTCAGACCTCTCCCCGGGAGAGTCTGAACAGAAGTCTGGGGACTCTATACCAGTGGTTCTTGAATTTTGCTTGTATTAATCACCTGGAAGGCTTGTTAAACCACCCAAGGCTAGTACCACCCCCCAGAGTTTTTGAGTCAGTAGGTCTGGAGTTTAAGAATTGGCATTTCTTTTTCTTTTTTGCTACAGGGCACGTGCGCTCTCCAGACAGACAGAGAGAGACATAGAGACAGAAAGCAAGAAATCACCCCCCCCAGGGGGGATGGCCACGCCGCAATCCCTTCTCCTCCATTCTCCTCTCGGGATCTTGGGCACGCACACACACGCGCCCAGCATGAGTTTTAAGCCACTGGGTCCGGGACGTGAACCGTGGTCGACTACGTGGGAGTCCAGCGACGTAGCCATCACGCTAACTGCTGGTCCCAGAACTGGCATTTCTAGCAAGTTTCTTCCAGCTGATACTAATGTTGTACTTTGGGCACCCCACTTTGAGAACCACTGATCTACAGGGTCTGTGCTATGGAGAGTACTTCAAGAAGTTCCTAGAAAAATCGAATTAAAGTATGAGCTTATTTTGGTCAAAAAATTGAAATCCATGCATTGTGTTTTCATATGCATTTTTCATGAGTATTTTGAAGCTTTCATTTTAAGTGTCTCAGGTGATTCTTTGTTTTCTTTTGAGAGATTTTTGCTATAGGGCATGTGCACTTTCTGGAGAGACAGAGAGACAGAAATTGAGAAACCACCTCCCGGGGGGATGGCCATGCAGCAATCCCTTTTCCTCCATTCTTCTCTCAGGGTTTTGGCCACGCATGGACACGCATCCAGTGTGAGTTTTAAGCCTCTGGGTCTGGGGCTCAAACCATGGTCCACCACGTGGGAATCCAGTGCCTTAACCACTACACCGCCTGCTGACCCCTCAGGTGATTCCAGCTTCAGTGTAGTTGATGTGGGAGGGAATATGTTATGTATTTTTTTTTTGTACCAAATATTATATTCAGGTCATGGTGCCAATCCCACTTCACCAGGGACAACAGGTTCAGTCTATGTGGACTTAAGAAGAAGAGAATGCCGGGAGGTGTTTGACTCAAACATTCTCCCCTTGGCAGGGAGACCAAGATGGAGCATGTGGCTTCTGTCTAGGATGACAATGACGGCTGCGTGCAAAGCCACTTCCAGTTCTTTCTAGCTCTTCACAGAGGCTCGAACAATGATGTGGCTGGAAACCGCGTGAATGTGCATGCGGCCTTAAAGGACACTAAAACGATTTAGGCCGGATTTAGACCCGGAGGGACAGTTCCTGTAGATGCTAGGATTAGTGGTAGCAGCTGTTGTGCTCCCCATTAGAGGAAACACTGAAGGGAGAAGAAAAGACTTTTGTTTAAAGGATGTGTCTTTGCAGCTCTGCGGGGACAAACCGTTCCATGCAGCCTGGAGGAAAGTGTGTTCCTAGGTAAGTGGATGTCTCTTCGGAATTCAGGTAGACCAGATGCTTGTGGGAAAGAAGGAACAGAGGGACTTAGGGCAGGGAGAGCGGGACTGGAGGCTGCGGCTGAGGTCTGTGAGACTCAGAGCTCCCTCCCCTTACTTCCTAGATACCAGATTCCATCTGCCTTGAGAAAAGAGACCACCGTGTGCCATCAACGGAGGCTCAAGGAGCATTTTCTAGGTGGCCCTTGTGAAAGGAATATGGCCCTCTACAGAATATGCGTCTACAGTTCATCATTCACTATCTCTTCCTGTGTCTGTGAAGCTGTAGGAATAAGCCCTTGAGATATAGAGGGTTTTGACCTTTAATGCCTCATGAAAAACTAGCATAGGAGAGGAAGGCATTGCCCAGTGGACTCCGCAAGTCTAAGACATTGGAGTTACAGGTGGTAGCTCTGTCTTCCTGGGTCTCATCAGTGCAAAGAGTGCTGGTAAAATGGCAGCGGGTGACACGTGATTATTTGGGTTATATGGATTATTTCCTTACTCTACTGCTTTTATAGCTAATTTTAGTGCATTTTTAGCATTTAAAAAAATCTTTTAGAATCAGCTTAGTAGAGGGGAACGCTGTTGTTGCCTTGCATCAAAATAGTAGCCAAACTTTTAAAATGCTTGAACATAGTATTATAAAAAGAAAAGCATAGAATTATTTTTTAAATGCCTGATACTTATTCAGCAAGTATTTCATCGACCTTACTTGCTGTCTCACACTTTATTTTTATCTGCCAATGTCCTCTACATTGTCAACTTTTAATTCTTTCTGTTGACAGGCTTTAGAGTTAGTAAGCAAAAATAAAATTTATTCTATGAATGTTATTTTATTGAATCATTGTATTCGTTTCCTGAGCCAAGGTTTTTTTTGTTGTTGTTGTTGTTGTTGTTTTTTACTAGCGTAGGTAACAAGGTATAACTGAATCAGCTTGGGTGTATGCGTCATCTCATCTTCTTTGGTAAAAGCAAAGAAAAAACTCAAAACAGCAGGAAGGACAAGGAGAAATCAAAGCATAGCAAACTTAACAATCGCCTCTAAGTCACTGAACATTGGCAGAGGTCTCCTCGCATTTAGCTGTGAATTGCAGCAGGAGAAATACAGATGCCTGTCCAAGGCACCATCAGCCATGCTGCCCAGCCATGCTGCCCAGCCATGCTGGGAGATCGGGTGTCAACCTCAGCGATAATTCATTACTGGCTCCCACCGCCCTTAGAGAATTTCAAAGGAGTTTGCATTAAGATACAAATGTTTTCTGGTCTTACTTTTTTGACTTAATAATTAAAGCCTCTCTCTTTTGCTTTTATTTTTTTTTTAAGGTTTTTGCCAGAGGGCACGTATGCCAGACTGATTTTTGTTTGTTTGTTTTAAGAGAGGCTTTAAGGGTCATCAGGTGGGGTGTAGTTAAGGTGCGGGACTCCCACATGGCTGTTGTTTGAGCCCTGGACCCGACGGCTTAAAAATCAAGCTGGGCCGGTGTGTCTGCGGGCCCAAGATCCCAGGAGAAGAATGGAGGAGAAAGGATTGCAGAATGGCCATCCCCCCCTAGGGGATGATTTCTCTCTCTCTCTCTGTTTTTCTCTCTCTCTCTCTGCAGGAAACAGCAGGATGACCGTCCAGGCTGCCTTCACAGGCTGGGCTTGTACCACCCTCTGCCTGGCTTCCTGCTCGTCCGCCTTCTCCCACGGCGCCAGTACGGTGGCCTGTGAGGACATGCAGCCCAGGCACATTCTAGCCCAGCCTCAGGACCCCGGGACCCACCACATCACCATCCACACCAGCAGGTCTTCCTACTCGCCAGGTGAAGAGGTTCCAGGTAAGTACGAGAGAGCCTTGGAGGGACGCCCAGGAGCCCTAGGGCCCAAGTGGGATCTTCCAAGTTGCATTTGTTCCAGGCAGGAATTTCCTGGGCCACTTTGGCTTCATGCTAAGAAGCAAAAATAAGCATGAAATATTTGTGTCATGAAAATCATGTGACAACTAATCTCTGTATTGATAATTAGCTTTGCTAGAGAAAAGGGCACAAATGACATTATTATAAGAAATTATCTGCCCTTATCATAATATTATATATCTATCATAAGATATATCTTATCAGGGAACCAGCAGTTAGGGTTATGAGTATGTTGCTGGACTCCCACGTAGTCGACCGCTGTTCGCGTCCCGGACCCGGTGGCTTAGAACTCACGCCAGGCACATGTGTGTGCGTGCCCAAGATCCCGAGAGGAGAATGGAGGAGAAGGGATTGCGGCGTGACCATCCCCCTTGGGGGGTGATTTCTTGCTTTCTGTCTCTATGTCTCTCTCTGTCTGTCTGGCAAGTGCACACGCCCTATAGCGAAAACCTCTCCAAAAAAAAAAAAAAAAGAAAGAAAGAAAGAAAGAAAATCATGCTGGGGACAGTGCATGTGTGCCCAAAGTCCCCGGAGAAGAAAGGATTGCAGCATGGCCATCTCCTCTTGGGGGGGGGGTGATTTTTCACTTTTCCTCTCTTTGTCTCTCTCAGGTGAGTGCCCATACCTAAAATTCTTTTTTAATTAAAAATAATAAATATAGTTTATCTGCCGATGGACATTTTGGTGAGATGGTGGATATGTTAACTTGCTTGACTATAGTAATCATTTCACTACGTATGTCAAAACATCATGTTGTACCCCTTAAAAATGTACAGTAAATTAAAAAAAAAAACTGAAATTATTAGGGGAATGAAAAGAACATTTCCTGCTCTTTTAGTTTAGGATCCCATAAAGGCAGAGAGAGAACTTGAGTGTGGGGAGTTTAGGTGGGAGCTAACCCTAGGACAGAGGTGAGGGACAGTGGAGGAGACCTAGGGACGAGGCAGATGCCGGGAGAGAGTGTGAAAGGCAGCAGCTCACTCATGCCAGGGCACCTGGGTCTCCTTCTAATGAGGAACTCCTGAGAAACCATGTGAAACACACCTGAAGTCGTCCCTCGGGAGGCTGGAGTGAGAGGCGGTGGCAGCCAGGGACAGCAGAGAAGAAAGCTACAGGTGTTCCACGTGGCAGCTGGGTGCAGGCAGAAAACTGCGGCCACTGGTGGACTCCAATTCAGCTGCAGCTTTCGCTCCACCCTTTTTAAATGTTAATATCTTTTTCTTCTAGATTATTGAAGGATGTGTGTGTTCACCAGAGAGAGACAGAGAGACAGGGAGAGGGAGGAAGCATCTCCAGTGGGGTGTGGTCATGCCACAATCTCTTCTGCTACATTTATCCGTCCCGTTAGGATTTGGGGCATGCACATAGTCCTAGAATTTTTATTTTTAAATTTATTTTAGGTTTTTGTTTTAGGGCATGTGCACTTGCCAGAGAGAGTCAGAGAACAAGCAAGAAATCACCCCCTAGAGGGCATGGCCACACTGCAATCCCTCCTCTTGAGATTTTGGGCACACACACATGCCCAGTATTATTTTCAAGCTGCCAGGTCCAGGACTTGAACCATGTCGGCCATCTGGGAGTCCAGCACTTTAACCACGATGCCTCTTGCTGGCCTCAACCCAGAATGTTTTTCAAGCTCCTGTGGTTGGGATTTGAGCCATGCATTCAGCCATGGGGCATCTGGCTCCCTGAACCACTAGTCTATGTGGCTGGCTCTGTTCATTCTTTTAATGGAAAAGAGAGGTATGAATGAAAATGAAATTTACTCCATAAATATGGTTTTACCCAATAATTTTGTTCTACTACTAAGTGTGAAAAAATGTGTGGGGGGGTGGGAGCAGCTAGGTGATACAGAGGCTAAAGTGGCTGGATCCCTCAGGGCCAGCAGCACTGTCAGAGTCCCAGACCTGGCGATTTGAAAAGCACATAGGCCTGGCAGCCAGGACTCAAACCCGTGGCCGGCCATATGGGATCCGGCTGGCCTTACCACTAGACTATGGGTCTGACTCTGGATTTTTTTTTTTTTTTTAAATAGACTGAACTTTATTCATCTTTTCCTCTATGGCAACTTTTGCTTAGGGAGGCATTCCTAACACCAATATTTTAAAAAAAGACAAAAAATTACTTGTAGATGTTTTGCATTTTATTTTTACGTACATTTGATCCAATGGAATTAATTTTGGTGGAAACAGAACTTTAATTTACCTACTCACCCCACCCCCAAGAATTGTGCCCTTTTGCAGGGGGGGCTGGCCTGACGCTTCTAGCGGGAACGCCCCTGGCCACAGGCGGCGCTCAGGCCAGCCCGCTCACCCTGCATGGCCGTTCCCTTGCAGTGACTGTGAGGAGCAGCCGCGATTTCATGGGCTTCCTGCTTCAGGCCTGGAGCGTGTCTCATCACCGAACGGCTGGCACTTTTGTGCTCATTCCTCCTCGTTCCAAACTGATGACTTGTTTTGAAGAGGCGGATGCGGTCACCCACTCGGACAAGTCCCGGAGGAGAAGCCTGGCATTTGTGTGGAAGGCCCCTGCCCGGCCGGTGGGGGGCATCAGATTCCTGTAAGAGGGTGGAGTACTGAGTAATGACTACTGAGTACTGAGTACTGTTTCTTAGTAACCGAGGCTTCTGGTCTGAAGGGCAGGAGTTTCTCTTTCATTTTCCTTCAGATTCTCTGTCCCTTCCTCCTTTTTTTTTCTTAAGAGAGGTTTTTGTTTGTTTTTGCTATAGTGCAAGTAAGCTCACCAGAGAGAGACAGCGAGGAGAAATCACCCCCCAGGGGGATGGCTTTGCTGCAATTTCTTCTTCATTCTTCTTGCAGGATTTTGGGCAAGTGTGATTTTCAAGCCATTGGGAGCAGGACTTGAACCATTATTGGCCATGTGGGAGTCCAGCACCTTAACTGCCACCCGCTGGTCCCCCTTCCTCCTTCTTAAAGAGCCACTTTATAACTAGGACAAGGTCACTGGAGCTGCCTGAGCTAGAGTACCTATGCAGTGGGGAACTAAAAAAAAAAAAAAAAAAAAAAACACCCCAAAGCTTTCCCTCTGCCATTGTCCATGGCCCGGAGTGATAGTCCCCATCCTCCCTGGGGAATTGTGGTCCACCTATCCAGGACATGCTCAATAGAGCTGGTGGGAGACAGCCCAGACAGAGAGAGGCACATGGACAAAAGGACCTTCCCTGGGCCCAGGGAGAGCACTGGTCTCTGTGCCTCGACTCGTTCATCAAATGGGTGTAACGTTGGCATCTGCTTCAGAGTGGTGTGAGGATGGCAGAGCCGGTCCCCGTGAAGCGCCCACAGCAGTCTCTGGGTCTCTGAAGAGTTCTCTGAACATGTAGTATTATGAGAAGATTAGGGCTGGATCTCCAAGTCTTTTGTACCAAAAGAAATTCGTCTCATAATTGTCTTTCCACCCATGTCTGTGAAGTCCTCTCCTTCTAAGCTTTATAATTACTACAAAATGAGATACAAGTTTAGTCATTCTTTTTGGGCACTTGTATATACCAAGGAAGAGAATTTCTTTCGAAGGTTGTGTCTACCCCTCAGTGTCTTTTGCCCACACCTTGCCCGGGTGGGAGGCCAGTCTCCACAGTCCTGCCCTCCAGGTGTCCCCTTTGCAATGGGGAGTCATGAGATGAACGGCCCCACAGGGTCCTTTCTCCATCCCTGGAGGGTAGCCCAGTGCCTCAGATAGGACTAAGAAAGAAGTCACCATGACGCCCTCATGATGCGGCCCATTGGCATGGCCAGTGCCCACCTCCCCCTTGGTGCCACCCAACCTCTGCCCACCCCTTGGTTCTCATCCAGTGCTGAGAGTGTCCGTTGTCTGACAGCCTTAGATATGTCCACTGCTTTTATTCCTATAAACACCTCCATTCCTATTCTTGTCTTATTTTATTTTTAAAAATTATACCAGAGGGCGTATGTGCTTGCCAAAGAGAGAGACAGAGGGAACAGGGAGAAAGCACCCACCGATGGGATGTGGTTACACCACACATCCCTTCTCCTCTATCTCTCTAATCCCATTGGGGTTTGGGGCACACATGCACACATGTCCAACATGTTTTTCAAGCTTCTGGGGCTGGGACTCAAACTTCCTTCAGCCATGTGGGATCTGCCTCCCTCAACCACCAGGCCACAAGGCCAACTCCATTCCTATTTTTGGATTTACCATTATGGCTGAAATGTCTACACGGAAGGCAGTTTAGAAGCTATTAGCTCCACTTGACAGGAAAGGAAGCTAAGTCACTCGGTCAGAAACCTCTCTGCAGGTCACACTGGGCTCCTTCACCTCCCAGAGTCCTTGCTACCATCCGTCAGCTAAGCCTGGAAACCCTGCGTTCCAGGCCTGAGCTATGACCTCACTCATATATTGATGCTCTGGAAAAGTGAGACTTGCCAGTAATCCCTACCTAGAGAAATCTGGGGCTGGATAAATGATATAACGTTTGGGTGAGGAAAAGATGTATTTAAAATAGTTCTTAGTGGCCAGGTGGTGGCACAGCAATGATACACCTGGACCATGTGCGAGAGGTCCTGGTTTGGGTCCTGGGACCTCACCGAGCATGCTGCCTCTGTGCACAGTGTCCCTGACCCAAGACTTTCTGGGGCTGTGGGTGGGGCCCAGTGTGAAGCTCTGTTGAGGGCACCCATCTCACTCTCTCTCTCTCTCTCTGTCTCTCTCTCTCATGGAATAAATAAATAAGTTTAAAAACCATTATTTAGAATATTAATGTTTTCTTTCTAATTTTCAATAGAATCTATGATTGCATTAACATTGGACAATAGAATTCTAAAATCTTCCATTAACAAGGTAATTAATGGGCCAGCCAGTGGCATGGTGGTTCAGGTGGCTGGATCTGACTTGGCCAACTATGCAGTTGGAATCTCAAACCCAGTAGCTTGAAAAATATACTGAGCATATGTGCACACCCCCAAAATACTGAGAGAAAACAGGGAGGAGAAGGGATTGAGGTGTGGTCAGCCCTCCTGGCAGGTGCTTTCTCACTTTCCTTTTCTGTCTCTCCTGTGTACTCCCCCCCTAGCAAATTGAACAAACAGTATCATTAATAGTATATCAGTAATGGTTAATAACAAAGTTGAAGATGAAATCTTTTATTTGAGTCTAAATGGTTCAAGAAGACACCCTTTTCCTTCTTTCATTTTTCGTTTTTACTCAAAATGAATTTATGTGTGTGTGGTCTGCATTTGTGTGTGTGTGTGTGTCTGTGTGATCTTGTAGAAAGGTCTCTCTGTGTTGTGATCCT
>NW_006159562.1:1421401-1456718 GCF_000334495.1 Tupaia belangeri chinensis | reverse complement strand
TGAATTGGCTCCCACTAGCTGGGAGCATAGGTGCACCCCACCATGCCTGAGTCTACAGGGTCTTGGTCTATTTCTCATCCTGGCTATGAGCTTCCAAATGAGATTTTAATTATTTATTTATTTATTCATTTTCCTTTTTGCTATAGGATGCATGTGTTTGCCAGAGAGAAAGAGAAAAATGAGAAGCATCCCCAGAAGGGATGGCCATGCCCCAATTCCTTCGCCTCCATTCTCCTCTTGGGATTTTGGGGTATGCACCCACATCCACCTGGCGTGTTTTTCAGGCTGCTGCGTCCGGAACTCGGACAGTGCAGTCCTCCACGTGGGATTCAGCCGCCTTAGCCACCGCACCGCCAACTGGTGAGGTAATGCCTAGATGTCTTCCGGAGAGTAACTCATTTGTGCCTGTCCCCTCATACGCTAATTATTTGCAGCTATTAAGTTTTTGTTTTAAAAAAGAATGAAGTCACTCAGAGGGTAACAAAATCATCCTTCCAGTTTCTTCTATTCATTTAGCCTTTTGTTCTTCCTTATCTTGTAGGGTGTTCTCTGCTCTCTATGGGGATGGCCAGACGTATTATTCAGGGGAACGAAATCACCGCGTCCCTTTGCTCTTCCTTTTTCTGCAGTGTATCAGTAGTCCAGTCATACTTCATTTACTGGGCGAGGATTGAATCGTCTGTCGTGTCTCAGCTGACACACAGCAGAGCCCGTTCTGACACTGGCGCGGAGCCCGGGTCACTGATGCCCCTCCCTGGACAGTGGCTGGATGGTTTTGAAGGAAATGCCCCAGGTATAGCCTGCTGCTGCATTTGCTAGCCTCATTGCCTCATTGTCATCATTATTTTTACTGTGGTCTATTTTCTCTTATAAGTTACCCCTGCCAGTTTCCTGTCCCTGCAAAACAAGCAATAAACACCTGTCTGGGCTGACGGCAGCAGTTCTTGGGGACGTGGTAACATGACAGCGAAGAGGAAGAGAAGGCTTGCCGATGCTTCGTGCATTGCAGCAAATACACTTTGTTTGGCTCAACCTAACAAATTAAGTTGGGCCCTGGGGTGGACAGTCAGAGCTGTGGTGTGCAAAACTGAAACACACACATACCTCCTGCCCCTGTATCGACCAGTTGTCACAAGATTCCAGCTCTTTTCCTGAGTCCTTCTGAAACTTCACAGGAGCACAAAAAAGAAATGAGTATTTTTGGTTTACTTTTTTCTCATTTTTTATTAAAATTCATCCCCCGCCCCCTCCCTTTTTTTTTAATTTTTAGAAGTTTTTGTTATAGAGTGTGTGCACTTGCCAGAGAGACAGAAAGCAAGAAATCATCCCCCAAGGGGATGGCCATGCCGCAATCCCTTCTCATCCATTCTTCTCTTGGGATTTTTGGGCACACACACACACATGCTTGGTATGAGTTTCAAGCTGCTGGGTTCGAGACTTGAACCATGATCGACCACATGAGAGTCTGGTACCTAACCACACACCAACTGCTGGCCCCCATCCTGTTTTTATTGCTACTTTCTATGGTAGGTAGATGACTCTCCGCGGCCTGACTGGAGAACAGAATCAGGAATAAGAGCCTATTTCAATGGGGTGGACTTTTCCCTAACACCCTACATGACCGTATATTCCACTGGCCCTTGGATTTCTGAAAAAAGAAAACAACACAGAACCACAACAAAAACTAAAACTAGCTACATTAGATGAAAAGTTCTCGGGGACATGGAGCTCATTTTCATTATTCACTTAAGTGCTCTGAACAGATGCACTCATAAAGACATCCAATCGAACATGGCCGTGTTGGGATTACGATGCAATATTTGCATAATTTATTAAGTAAAACCTAAGACTTCAAACAGATGTTGAGTGTGCAGGGTCTTTAATCCATTTGATCCCATTTTCCTTTATTCTTTTTTTTCCTTTATTCTTTGCTAACTTGTTAAGGCCAGAATCCAACTGGATCCTAGCAGACCCAGGCACACAGGTAACAGGGTGAGAAGGGGACACCTTGCTTTCTCTGCCTTTGCCCCAGACCTTTGTCCTCTCCCATCTCCCAGCATAACTCCTCTGACCTTCCCACCAGGATAGTCCTAAAAGCAAAGGAGAGCTCTCAAGATCCAAAAGTGTGGCCTGAATAATACCTTGTACACCCACCCAACATTTGCTTGAAGTCTCATGTTTTATTTTGATTTTAAAAAATTATTTTATTGAACTTTATTTTATTTACTTATTTATTTCATTTTACCAGCGAGGGGCAGAGTGTGTGTGAAAGAGAGAGGGAAAGTGAGAAAGCAAGCTGCCAGGTCCGGGACTCAAACTGTATGATTAGCCATGTGGGAGTCCAGTGTCCGTAACCACCACGCCACCTGCCGGCCCTAAAGTCTTGTGTTTTATTTTATAAACCATGTAAATGTTGCCTTCTCGTCCCAAGCATAGCCATGTGTGTTTTACTATGGATATAAATGAAACTGAGGCTTCAGGAAGAAGCATCAAATCGAGCCTTAGCCTCTCTGATGCATGTCCCCAGGGGTCATAGACCGCAGTCTGAACAAGTGACAGGGTAAACTCTTCCTCACACTCCCACAGGTAAGCTCTTACAGCTCTAGCCTGTCTTTCTGTCCATTCCTCTATGCAGACCTTAGAAGTTCACAGAGAAAAAAGAAATAGGTTTGTGTGTGCTGAGAGGTGTCATCCTGTAAAGCGAAATCAATTTCTTAACTGGAAGAAGACTCAGCAGACAAAAGTAGACTATAAATTTTCAAAGTTGGGGAACTAGTCTATTGTATTTCTCAGTTTTATCTCCCAACAGAACTGTGGCACACTGGGGTCCTGCCTCACCCTATTAGCTATAATCTACTTATGTATCTCCATGTATTCCCTATGTCGACTCCTCAAACTGGGCTGTTTCTCATGCTTGGTCTATCATTCAAGGTGCAGTTCAAATATATCCTTTATGAAATTTCCCCCATACTTTTTAGTAAGCAGTTTGGTAGGCAAGTGTCTTAGACCACTCAGGCAACTGTAACAAAATCCTTTCGACTAGGTAATTTACAAGCAATGGGAATTTCTTGCCCACAGTTCTGGAGGCTGAGAAGTCCAAAATCAAGGTTCCAACAGATTTGGTGTCTGGCAAGGGCTTATTTCTCATAGACAGTACCTCCTGTGTTCTTCACCTGGCAGAAGGATCAAATAAACTCCCTCAGGTCACATTAATAAGGGCACAAACCCCATTCACTGGGGCCCTGCCCTCATGACCTCATCACCTCCTAAGCCCCACCTCTTAGTACTAGTGCATTGGAGATTAGGTTCCAACATATAAATTTAGGGGAGGGGACACATTAAAACCAAAATAGCAAGCACAATTGTTTCATTAGTTCTGGCATTGAAGTGGTCATTGTGTTATAATGTATATGGTTGGGCACAGAAGAGTCTCCCAGATTTTGAGTGTAGGGATAATAATTGCAAATTGGTATTTCCTCTGCACCTCCACCAACCATATCAGTGCCCAGCATGTGGTGGGTCTGCAGGGAATATCTAGTGCACGTATGGTTCAGGCAGGAACTTGAAACTGTCTCTTTACCATGTTCTGTGTGACTAGGATCTGCTGTTTTGTTCTTCACTTCAATATTCTAGAAAAATAAAAACATTGTATGTGTTGGACCCACAGCCTGATAGTTGAGGTGATCCCACATGGCCTACCATGGTTCAAATGCCAATCCTGGTGATTTGAGAACTGGGCCATGTGTGCAGATGTGTGACCGGGACCCTGACAGGATTGAGAATGGAAGAAAAAAGGACTACAGTGTGACCAGGCTATGATGGATTACTTTCTTGCTTTCTCTTCCTCTATTTCTCTCTTGTGGGCACACATGCACCGTCTAAAAACAAAAAGAAAAAAGAAAAAAAAAGGTGGGGCCTTTGAGAAGAGGTTAGTGATAGGGTTGATAAGCAGGATTCTTCTCCCTATGATTGAGTCCCGGTGGGTTTGGAAGGAGAGGGAGTGAGAGAAAGAGACTGACATGGGACTCAGGTGACACTTTCTCCCTGCACACAGCTGCCACTCTTCCTGCCTCTCTTGCCCATGTTTTGATATAACCAGCCCAGGTCAGCCTCATGGCTTTGGACTTTTCAGTCAACCATGAATCAAACCTCTTCTATTTCTAAGTCATCCAGTCTCAGGTATCTCTGTTGACAAGGTGGTCAGGGACCAAGACACCCTGTGAGTATCACTGTATCAATCAATCCAGGGACGGTGCTCTCACTCTCTCCTATCGGTGTCTTTTTGGCCTCTGCTTAGCCTTCAGCTCTCCCACTGCTCTTCTGGAGACGCCCACAGATGTCTTTGCTCTTGTCCTTACTGGAGCCACAGAAGAGGACAACCAAGATCCTTTCCCTGCCGGTATTGGGGCAATGGAATTTCCTGGAGATGCAGAGACTCTGTTCCAGCCATCTTTACATACAACTGCAGGTGGCAATGGGCAGCAACCCAGCAGGGATGACAACCCAACTCTAGAACCATCCCTGGATGCTCATGGGGTAGAGAGGCTTGTGGTCCTCAGGAGCATCTCCTCAGAGGGCTTTGCTTCCAGCTCCAACATTCATCACAGGTAACAGGTGATGAGAGGGCCAACAGGTGATGGGACTAGGTTAAACACTGTGTACTTGATTTAGAGTCTGACAAAAAAGATCTCAGCCATATTTATTCTTAAGTGTATTAAAAGCCCTGATTATAGAAGGGTACCAGTCAAAAAGGCTGAGTATGATAATCATGAAGGAAAATTGTACTTTCCTGGATGGGGTAAAGTCTCTGGGATGCTGCTATAAATAGAATAAAACTAGATTTTAGTATTTAAAATATACTTATTATATTATATATTGGGCCATTGGAAAAGTCATAATGTATTTTTCTGTTTCACTTTTTTCTTTTTTTTTTTTGGAGAGTTTTTGTTGTTGTTGTTTTTGTTTTTGTTTTGTTTTTGCTATAGGGCATGTGCATTTGCCAGAAAGACGGAGACAGAAAGCAAGAAATTAACCCCTGGGACAGGTGATGGGACTAGGTTAAACACTGTGTACTTGATTTAGAGTCTGACAAAAAAGATCTCAGCCATATTTATTCTTAAGTGTATTAAAAGCCCTGATTATAGAAGGGTACCAGTCAAAAAGGCTGAGTATGATAATCATGAAGGAAAATTGTACTTTCCTGGATGGGGTAAAGTCTCTGGGATGCTGCTATAAATAGAATAAAACTAGATTTTAGTATTTAAAATATACTTATTATATTATATATTGGGCCATTGGAAAAGTCATAATGTATTTTTCTGTTTCACTTTTTTCTTTTTTTTTTTTGGAGAGTTTTTGTTGTTGTTGTTTTTGTTTTTGTTTTGTTTTTGCTATAGGGCATGTGCATTTGCCAGAAAGACGGAGACAGAAAGCAAGAAATTAACCCCCGGGGGGATGGCCACACTGCAGTCCCTTCTTCTCCATTCTCCTCTCGGGATCTTGGGCATGCATGCACATGTGACCAGCATGAGTTTCAGCCACCGGGTCCAAGACTCGAACCACGGTCGTCTACATGGGAGTCCAGTGACATAGCCATTACACCAACTGCTGGTCCCTATTTTTCTGTTTTTCTATGCAAAAATGCATCATGACTTTTCCAATGACACAATAAAGATATATTTTATGTAAAAGAATATAACTATATATAGCATTTGGTGAATTCTTTGCTGCCATCCTCACTCACCTCTCCCACCATTTTTCCTTCTGGCCCTTGGCTCCAACTTGAGTTTTTCCAAGAAAATTCTATTTCATCAGTATACAGAACAGTGATAGGAAGGACTGCTTTTTGATCAAATACTTAGTGACCCCTTCTCAGCTATTCCATTCTTCCTTTAGGACTCAGGATGAACCAAGCTTTGATTCATTAGAAACTTGCCTGTTATCAGATAGGGATGAACAGGTAAGAGTCTGAGTTGTGAATGGGGGTTGAGTTTGGTGTTTTGATGAGTCAGAAGTTCCAGGATGGGAAGTCAGAGCTATTAGCCTGGTAATCAAAGTCAGAGAGAAGCAGGTGAGGGTATGATATACACACAATGTCTTTCTACTAATCAATAGTAACCTTTCCAGTATATACAATGTCTCTGAAGTTATCAGCAATCGTAGAGATTGATGGTTTTAGTGATTCGTTGTCCTGTTTAGCCTTGGCTCATAATTTCTCTCTTCTCTCCTCTATGCCTCCTTTATAACGTTGACCTCAAAATACCATTATGGTCCCAGAGGTTAGATCAATGAGTGATATAAAATATACATGCCCACTTGTTTATTATTCTTTTGAAATCTTGAAAGGAACACAAAATAAAAATGGTATAATAGTCTTAAATTTATCAGCATCTACAAGAAAATTAAATGGTCTCTCTTGCATGGGTCCTACCATAAAAAGACACTTTCAAATCTTTCAACCATCGGAGATGACACAAGCATCTGTATTGGTTTGAAGACTTCTTAAAGGATCCTCAATTTATTCTCGTAACTGGCCTTCACACTCTCTGTGGAGTTTCCATTAGCCACCCATCCCTATCAGTAAGTGCTTATTTATCTACGTAGGCATTGCGCTCTGAGTTCCAAGCAGGCAAGAAGGCTGGATTTTTAGCTGCTGCAAGGGGATCTTTAAGGAACATAAGTTAGTTGCAAAGTTCATTGGCAACTCAAGGTGAAGACCAGCCCCTTGACTTTCCTTTTCTCTTTGTTTCTCTAGGATAAGAGGGAAACCTCTAACAGGACGGTGACACAGCCATCTCTCTTTACTGTACATCTTACCTATCCTCAGCACCTCTGGTCATCTGAAGCATCCACTGGGTATTGGGCTGGAGTGACCAGCCCAACCCCTACCTTTCATGCCTCTGGCACATCCAGGCTACCTGCTGCTGGTGACCAGTCAGAGGAATCAAGGCCCTCTGCCAGCTTCTTACCTCAGTCAAAGCACAAAGATGCTAGAGTGGGGAAGGTAAATGGAAATGGTGGGGGTGGATACTCTAAGAAGACCAACCCAAGGCCTGTAACTGGGTCAGAGGGAGCCAGTGTCCCTTCGGGGATCCAGCTCAGGACTCCCCAGCTGGGAACCCTACTTTGCCTGTCAGCCATCCTGGGCATGGCCCTGGCTGCTGGTCTTCGCTACCTGCATATTCAGTATTGTCACAAGCGGAGGGACATGACCTTCAGGGAGCCTGCTGCAGATGCTGTTGCCAGTAGTGACTGTGGTGAGACAGTGCATGTCAGGAATATTGGGGAGAGCCATTTTGTTTTGGTTCAAGCAGAATACAACTGGATCATGCCTTCTGTGGGTAGCAAGAAAACAATCCTGTGAGAAGAGAGGACCATCATACCAGGTCTCTAGGTGGCCTTCCTTAGACCCTGTAGAGTGTCTCCATCAGAACCAAGCTAATGAGAATACATGATGAGACTAGGGATTCATGCTGCTTCCCATCAGTGTGCAGTTACTGGAGGAAGCAGTGAAAGGGCAGTTTTATCAACAGAGGGAGTTCTTCCCAAGCTTTGTTGTCTTAACATCTGTAATTTAGTTTCTTTTCTTTCTTTTTGCAATTAGATGTTCTGTTTGAAGAGTTAAACTCAACACAATGAATATTGTATAACCCGCTCATTAACTAGACTCCTGTGGCCGCTAAGCTTCCTCTGTTGCCTTAAGGAACCTGCAGAAATAGAAATTCTGTCCCTCCTCGGTGTCTTAGCCTCATCTCTTCTAATTCTTTGGAAAAAAAAAATGTAATGTTGGGGTTTGTCTTTTGCAAGAAAAAGAACTGCCACCTTCACTTTGCCTCTCCAATCCATCCCCAAAGAAGTTTTCTTTTCAAAACTAGCTGGAGTTTGGATGTAAGTCTTCTTGGAAACTCTGCAGCCTGGTAATTCTGCCATGGAAATTGATCCCAGGCAAAAAAGTTTTAGAGAATTTGATTGAACACATCTTTGGGAAAACAAATACATGTAGCACAAAGCCATAAACACTGGAGCGGGTAAGCAAAGCTCTTCATCAGGTGTAAATGGATCTGAGACCTCCTGTCCATTTACACTTGATGGAAAGACTTGGGTATCCCAACAGCTAGTAGACATATTGCCTTCTGCCAAAGGTTGGGCTGAAAATAATTATTTTACCAGCACAGTTTGAAGAAACAGCCTTTACTTGTCTTTTCAGAGATGTCAGGAAAAAAGCATTATGAACAAAGACTATCTGCTCTCACAACTTTATGAAAGTTGGTTTGTTTTAGCAGTGGTTTCCTCGATACCATGATGGGCCTTCAAAAAGTTCACGGAAAAAAAGGGGAATTAAAAGTACAAGTTCATTTGGTACCCAAAAAATGTTGAAATCCCACAGTTTGAAGAAACAGCCTTTACTTGTCTTTTCAGAGATGTCAGGAAAAAAGCATTATGAACAAAGACTATCTGCTCTCACAACTTTATGAAAATTGGTTTGTTTTAGCAGTGGTTTCATTGATACCATGATGGGGCTTCAAAAAGTTCACGGAAAAAAAGGAATTAAAAGTACATGTTCATTTGGTAGAAAAAAATGTTGAAATCCATGCAAAATTTTTTCTTAATGTGCAACTTCCATGTTGAAATCCATGCATAATTTTTTCTTAATATCCAACTTCCACGAACTTTTTGAAGACTCCCCTTTGTCTTCTGTCAAAATTCCAGGTTTGAATAGAACATTTAAATATGCTCAACTTAATATGCATTGAAATTAGTTGCCTTTCAGAGGGAAACCTATGACAGTCATGATTCGTTTTAATGTGAAAACAAAAACTACTACAGATTTGGAAAGGATATTTATTTATTGAATACCTTACTCATACACAGATGCTTCAAAAGTTTATGGAGAGAGAGAATTAAAGTACAAGTTTATTTTGATGCAAAAAATGAAATCCATGCATAATTTTTTCATAATATGTATTTTCCATGAAGACCCTCCATACAGGTCTGTTCTAAGAAATTTACATATATTTTCACATTTAATCTTCCAATAACTTAATGAGGAAGAAGTTCAGTAACTTCCCAAGGAGGGAGAGGCATTCATGACACTTTAATTCAACAACAAAAGGATTTAACAGTTTTTCAGATGTTGGGACCAGCAGTTAGCATAATGGCTATGTTGCTGAACTCCCATGTAGTCAACCGTGGTTCAAGTCCTAGACCCAGTGGCTTAAGCTCATGCCAGGCGTGTGTGCATACGTGCCCAAGATCCCAAGAGGAGAATGGAGGAGAAGGGATTGTTGCATGGCCATCCCCCCTGGGGGGTGATTTCTCGCTTTCTGTCTCTCTGGTGAGTGCACGCACTCTGTAGCAAAAAACTCTCAAAACATTTTTTTTCAGTTATGTGGGGACCAACAGGTGGTGTGGAGGTTAAAATACTGAACTTTCACATGGCTGACAGCAGTTTGAGCCTCAAACCTGGCAACTTGAAAGTCATACCAGGTACATGTGCATGCATGCCCGAAATTCCAGGAAGAGAATGGAGAATAGATTGCACCATGGCCATCCCTCCAGGGTGAGGAGGATGATTTCTCAGTTTCCCTCCTTCTCTTTCTCTCTGGTGAGTGTATGCACCCTATGGAGAAAACCTAAAAAAACAAAAAAAAACAAAACAAAATTAAGATGCATAGGACTGAGACAGCTCGTGCCATTTTCCCACCACCCCTTTAACTCATCAATTCAAAGACTCTCCTGGATTCTAGGCTGGGCAGCTCTGTTCCCTGGCTGCAATCATGAGGCACATGGAGACCTAGGAAGTTTGTGTGTTCACAAATGAAAGTATTCTAGGAGTGCTGCAGAAGAAGCAGATGTATAGTACTCCTGTGGGGAACCACTATATCACTCTTACATACCCAGTTGGAGAACAGGAAATGACTAACCCTGAAATCTGGAGATTTCCCTCACTCTTTTTGGTGCTTTGCAGGTAAGGTAACCCAGGGTAACTTCAGAGACATATGGCCTAGTCTCTGCTACTCTGGCAGGTCAGCAGTCGAATCAGAAGGTACAGTGAATTAAAGTTACCAAAAATCCGTTGCTACTTCTTTGACCTAAAAGTGAAATCTATTGTCCTTCCCTTTGAATAATAAGTTGCTCCTGTGACTTGTAACCACCAGAAAGTGGCAGAGTAAAGCCATATAACCTCCAAAATTAGCTCTTAAGAGATCCATCTTCAGTTTCTGATTTTATGCACTTAGAATACTCCCTCTTGGAACTCAGTCACATGGTGTAAGAAGCCACAAAGAAGAGAATCAGTTTCTACCAGCACCAACTGCTAGTCATGTGAATGAGTCATCTTGGATGTTCAACTCATTTAACAGCAAGTGGAGCAGAAGAATCACCCAGCTGAGCCCAGGCAACTCCAGAATTTTGAAATATAATAAATATACTGATAGTGTTTTGTTTTTAATTTGCCAGAGAGTAATTCTCCTTGCCAGAAAAAGAGAGGGAGAAAACCCATAGGGCATGGTCATGCCATGGAACCTTCTCCTCCATCTGCCCCTCCTTTTGGCATTTTGGGCTCACATGCACATGTGCTCAGAATGTTTCTCGGGCTGGTGGAGACAGGATTTTAACTGCATGGTCAGCTATGTGGGATTGGGCTCCCTTAACCATCAAGCCATGGAGCTGGCCCAGTAGTGGTTGTTTTATACCACTAAAGGTTTGGTATAACTTGTTTCACATTGGTAGACAGACAAAATAGCCTCTCCATATAGAAAAATCTCCTCTTGAACAAGAAAGATCTTCAAGGTGTTACATATGTGGTATGCCTGATATCATTTGGCCACAAAGGTCCCTCATTTGCATTTTAGAGAGGACATCTCTTAGGAAGGTTACATCTCTCAAAGATACCCTGGGTTACCTTACCTGCAGAGCACCAAAAAGGGTGAAGGAAATCTCCAGATTTCAGGATTAGGCATTTCCTTTTCTCCAACTGGGCATCCAGTTCAGGTAAAACAGTGCAGTGTTGCAGGAAACCTAGCCAGATCTCTGAGTCTCAGCTTTGTCATCACAGAGAAGTGGACCACCAAATTATCTACCTCTTTCGGTTGCGAGGATTACATGCATGTACCACACGTAGCTATCTCTAAGTAACTAACCAGCTACACTGACATGCCATTGTTACTAATGGCACCCTCAATCTGGTTCATTTAGAGAAATTCTGTGACCACCAAAAAATGTCATTCTTTTTCCATGACAACCCAGCAGTGCCTCTCCCCACCACTTCCCCAGTCCCAAAACTTTAAGGGTACAGGCCACACTAGTTGTCATGGTAGCCATTGGCTACAGTTTCTGCTGTGTATTGGATATTTTTGCTGCAACATTCTGACTAAATTTTTTTTTTTTTTTTTTAGCTGAAGTCCATAGGCCTGTAGTCAAGCCACATAAACCCCCTCTGTTGCTGTGAGCTTGAAGGTCCGCTAAGCCTGGCTTTAGAGAGCCCCAGATGGTAGTGAGTAGGAAGTGTTAACTTAACCTGAAGGTTCTTACTAAAGCGCAAAGCCATTGAAAGTTTAAAAAGGCAAAGGACTCAAATGCAACATCTTAAAATAGCTCTTTTTTGTTTTGTAGAACAAGCTACAGAACTGCTCAGCCAACATCTTCTTGGAGGAAAGGAGGTTTGGGGCTAAACACATATTTGAAGGAAAATCATGAAAAAAGGATTACTGAAAATTCTTTAGATTTTAAACAAGAGTTTTTACACTTCTGTGCTAATTTAGTAGCCAGAATCAGGGTTAGGGATGGACCTTAACCTTTTCTCTTTTTCTTTCTTTCTTTCTTTTTCCTTCTTTTTATTTTTATGCAGAGGCTCTTTCTGATGTTTTCAATTAATTTTCCACCACAGATATAACAATTTCGGTAAATCACAACTTAAACACTTAACTGTAGCTTGACTGAATTATCTCACTGTTGGGGCTGTCTGAATTAATTTGCTGTTACAATATTTATTTTCTTTGAAAAAAATTCTAATTAACTAAAAGAAAAAAATAGGTCAGCAAGCCAGTAAATATTTAAACAAATGTCACGTTTTATTTGGCAAGTTGTCGGGGAAGGGCTGGTAATTTATGAATAAATTACAGATAATGGTCATACCCTCTCTCTGTCTCACACTTCCGGTATTAGTTGGGATCCCAGCCTTTCTGAAATGCAGACTCTGTGTTTTCATTTCATTTTACCTCAACTTACCCTTCTTAAAGTAATACATGGCAAGGAATTTCTTTCTTTCTTTCTTTCTTTTTTTTTTTTTTTAAAGAAAATGAACTTGTGTTACATTGTTTAATTAAACTTGAAAACTTCTCCATACTTAGATTTTAAAATTTTATGTTTTATTAACATTTAATGGTTGTATATCTTTGTGGGATACAATACGGTTTTTCAAAGCCTGTGTGCAGTGTGTGATGATCAAATCAAGGACATTATCATATTCGTCACATTCAACGAAGAACAATACTTTATGTTGTACACTTTTTAATTCCACTAGTTTTTTGTTTGTTTGTTTCTTTAAGGTTGTGTGTGCTCCCAGAGAGAGATAAGGAGAAGGAAAGTGAGAAATCACCCTTCCTGGAGGGTGAGATGCTCACACAGCAATTCCTTTCTTTCCATTCTCCTCTCAGGACCTTGGGCATGCATGCACGCACACCTGGTATGAGTTTTAAGAGGCCGGGTCTGAGACTTAGACTGGGATTGGTCATGTGGGAGTCCAGCGCCTTAACCACCACATCACCTGCTGGCTGATCTACTAGTTTTTTAAGATATGATTTTTCTTTCTTAAGATATGTGGAAGCACTCACCTGCTGGCTGATCTACTAGTTTTTTAAGATATGTGAAAGCACTGCTCTATCTGGCCCTGGGGTGTTGCAAAATTGGCTATTTAAAATCTGACTTTGAATATTAAGATCTTCTCGATCAAAGAAAGACTGACGTTTTGTTGTTTGTTTATTCTGTTCTTTAAATCCAAAAAGAAAATGTGAGCGTTTGAAACTCTTGCTCTGTTAACAACAATGGTTGGAGTGGGGCAGGACAACTGGGGTTTGTCAGATAGTTTGAGGTGCTTTCTTGCTTTTAAAACATACATCAGCTTAAAAGGTGACTTTCAAAAATGGAAAAGTGGAATTAAAGTATGAATTTATCTTGGTGCAAGAAATTTTGCAATCCATGCATGGTTATTCATAATCTGCATCTTCCACAAACTTTTTGAAGACCCCCCCCCAATATGTCACAATGTCTCTGAATGCCCTAATGGCCTTCCATGTCTCTCGGAATAAAACTTGACATCTGAGTGGGCCGAGTCCATCCTGTGAGACCCGACCTTCCAACGTTCCCTGTTCCCCAGCTCCCACACATCCACTGCACTACCACGCATGCCCCTCAACTCCCACAGCCCCATTCAGCTCGCCTGCTTTGCTGGTCTGGAACCTACTCCCCCAGGCATCCATGAGCCTTCAGAACTTTGCTGCAATAATGCCTCATCAGGGACGCTTCTCCTGTTGCAACCTCTCATACCTCTGCGCCCCTACCTTGCTTTATATTATTTATAGCTCTGATCTCCACTCAAGTCATGTATTTGTGCGTTCATTTTCTGCCCCCTTCCCCAGGCTAGGATGCATCATAAAGGCAGGGACTTTGTTTTGTTTGTCCCCAGTACATGGTTCCTAATACACAGTAAATAATGAATAACTATTTATTAAATGAGTGAATAAAGTAGTATTATGTGTATCACCAGTCCTTGGTGTAAACTGATGTGAAAATGTGGCATTTGGGGCAGTTCCAGGGAATCAGGCAATACAATTTTTCCCTCCCAGAGATGAATGGAGGAGTTCTATGGAGACCGGCCGGTGGTGGGGTGGTGAAGGTAGGTTAAGGGTCCTACATGGCCGACTACATGGTTTGAGTCTTGGACTGGCAGCTTGAGAGACATGTATGAATGTATGTGCGCGTGCGTGTGTGTTTCCCCAAAATCCTGAGAAGAGGGGAAATGGAAGAGAATTGTAGCATGATCATATCCTTCGGGGGGTGCTTTCTTACTTCTCTCTCTTAGGTGAATACATGGGTTTTCTAGCAAAAATAAAAACAGTCCTTTGGGCCCATGTTTTTAGGGCAGGAAATGTCCTTCGGTGTCCTTGGTAGGGAGAAGCTGGGAATAGATTTACCGTCTCAATCTGAGCTGGGGAAGAAAGAAGCTGAATGGAGTTTTCTCGACTGAGAAGCCCACCTTGGGTTTACCTAGTCCTCACAGGGTCCTGCGTCTCTGCACCACCAACAGAGTGCAGATCACTCACCATCGGGGCTGTCCTGTGCACTGAGGACGCCCAGCAGCACCCTGGCCTCTGCCCACTAGATGCCAGTAGCTCTCTCCTCTGTGGTTTTAACAACCAAAAATGTTCTCAGATGTGGTTAAATGTCTCCTGGTATCACAACCATCCCCTTGGAGAACCACTGGTCTAGACACTCTGGGATGAAGAGATAGGCCCCAGGATGAAGCAGCATTTCCTAAGTAAGCCCCATCTTCAGGGTTGGAGTGGGCAGGATTGAGTTAGAGAACTATAGAATTTTAAAACTGGAGTGGCTTTAAAGATCAACTTTTTTTTTTAAAGAGATTTTTGCTATAGGGCATGGGCACTTGCCAGAGAGACAGAAAGTGAGAACTCCCCCCCGCCCCGGGGGTGGGGAGGGGATGGCCACACTGTAATCTCTTTTCTTCCATTCTCCTCTTGGGATTTTGGGCACTTACACACACATGCCTGCAGGAGTTTTTACTGTTTGTTTTTGTTTTTGAGAGGTTTTCGTTACAGGGCGCGTGTGCTCACCAGAAAGACAGAGAGAGACAGAAAGACAGAAAGAGAGAAATCACCCCCTGGGGAAATGGCCACCCCACAATCCCTTCTCCTCCCAAGATCTGGAGGCACACACACACGTGCCTGGTGTGAGTTTAAGCCACCAGGTCCAGGACTCGAACCATGGTCAACTACATGGGAGACCAGCGACATAGCCTTATGCCAACTGCTGGTCCTGCCTGCATTTTCTTCCTTTCTTTTTTTTTTTTTTTTTAGAGGTTTTTCCTATAGGGCGTGTGCGCTCACTAGAAAGACAGAGAGAGACAGAAAGCGAGAAATCGCCCCCCAGGGGGAATAGCCATGCCACAATCCCTTCTCCTCCAATCTCCTCCTGGGCATTTGGGCACGCATGCACACATGCCCGGCATGAGTTTAAGCCACCAGGTCCGGGACTTAAACCGCAGTCAACTACATGGGAGTCCAACGACATAGCCATTACGCCAACTGCTGGTCCTACCCGCATGAGTTTTAAGCTGTCTGGTCTGAGACTCAAACCTCAGTCAACTACATGGGGATCCAGTGACATAACCATTATACTATATGCTGGTCCCCATCTTGGTGGTTTTTGAATTTAAAGAATATCTAATAGGTAAAACAATAAAAGCTGAATGCTCTAATTGAAGTTCTGAGGTATCTTGTCTTCTTCCTTTCCCCATTCTCCTCAGAAAACTTGGGTTCCAATAAGCCATTAACACCACCTTCTTTTATAGCTGAGTAGAAGAGGGTCACCAAGAGTCAAACAAGTCAGTCTAGCATAGTCTTCAGATTTCTTCATCCAATTCTGACTTTCAAATCCACTTTTCTTTTCACCATACTTGGCAGTTCATTTATTTTCTTGGATCATGGTAGGTGCTATAAATATTTTAATGGATCCAGAGAGAGCCTGGAATCAAGCAGAAAAATGGCGTGGAATGATTAATCTACAGCTGCCATTAGAATCAGGAGTATGATGGGACTTTGGGGACCAGCCACTCATGGTGGGCCAGGTCAGATGACTTGCCACTTTGCAAGCAGGTTCTAGCAGCAGGCTAAAGGGAGGAGTTATAACAAAGGCAGAGAGGCCAATGGGTCCAGATGGGGATGGGCTGACTGCCATTAACCTACCATCCAGGTATGAGCCCACCACTGCAAGATGTTCTCCATTGATGTCTGGCCGCCATCTTGAATTCACTGCCTTCCTTTCTCTGGGCTCTGAATTTTCTTTCCTTAGCACCTTGAGGGCATCTTTTCCCTCAGCTGACGATAGACAGTTTCTGCAAAGTGTTTTGTTCCTATACAGAGGGAAGAGGCTGCCTGGAAATATATTCCATTGGATATTAAAGAATGTATTTCCCTGATTTATTACCAGGCAAGGCAGGGTTGTCTGAGAGGCAGGGAACCAATGGGGATATCCATTGTGACTCATGATTAATTATCATATCTAAAGTGATGTTTTCTTATCAACTGATAGGCTGGAAAAATAGAGCAGAACTTGCTAGGTTAGCACCATGGGTCACAGATGTTGCCTCTGCTTTTTCCGATTATATTATCCATTACAGACGGCACCTTCTCATTTAGAAACATAATTTGTTGTTCTCCCAGACCAAAAAAAAAAAAAAAGCTGACATTTTGCAGGCCAGCCAAAGATTAGAATCACTGCACAAGACCGCATGTGGAAGTGCATTAGGATGTGGTGTCCCTGAAGCAAGGACACCAGGCAGGCTGGTGCAGGAAGAGATGTAGAAGGCAGTGACTTCTGATCTTTATTATGCAAATGCGAGGCCCCCTGAGCCAGGCTGTTTAACCTCATCAGGGGAAATGTCACTGATCATTTCAAGCTCCAAATGTAGCACAAGCATTAGTACTATTATGTTATTATTATTATTATTTGTAGGGCAGATGTAAGCCTGAGCCCTCTGATTAAGCTGAATCCTTACTTGCTCAGACATTCCAGGCTTGAAAAATCAACTCTTGATATTAAATGAACCTTTCTTCTCTCTCTCTCTCTCTTGAACGCTTGTTGATGGGGGACGGGGCAGATCTGGTGGTCTGAGTGAAGATGGTGAGAGTTTTATGAAGTCTAGTTTCCACCCCCCAGAGCCTCAATGACAGGGTTGCTTATACCCCTGTGGCAGAAGTGTCTAGAGAATGCTTAAAGAATGGTTTTGAGGGCAGGGCCAGCCGGTGGTCCGATGGCTAATGTGCTAGACTCCCACATGTCTGACAGAAGGTTGAGTACCAGACCTAGCAGCTTTGCTTTCTCACTTTCTCTTTGTTTCTCTCTCTGTCTTTCTCTGTCTCTCTCTAGTTGAATTAAAAAAAAAAGATAATAACCAATAAAATTCAAATTAAATAAGTAGATAACTCTTTAAAAAATTAGAAAAAACAGTAAAACTAAAATAAGACTGGCAGATGGTGTGGTGGTTAAGGGTGCTAGACTCTCACATGGCCGACCATGGTTCGAGTCCTGGACCTGGCGACTTGCGTTCTCACTCTCTTCTCTCTCTTCCTCTCTCTCGCTCTGTCCCTCCCTGGTCAAATTAAAATAAATAAATAATTAAATAAAGTTAAATAAAATAATTCTTTTTTGAAAAAAGAATGGTTTGGGGGCAGGAGAAAGAATAGATCTGGGAGTGAAAAATGGTGAGGAGGATTGAGAAGAATAAGACGCTGCACGAAATTAGCCACGGGGGAAGGTCCTTTATTCCCACACGTGGGTCACTGCTATCTTTCAGAGCCATGAGGAGAACTTAGGCACTGCCAATGAGCAGACAGAGGAGGGAGTAAGTGAGAAGGGAAATGCCAGAGAGGCCCGTTAGGGTCCAGGGTGGGCGAAAGCAGTGGCTGAGCACCTTTGAAATCCACATTGCTTGACCTGAATTGGCAAGGGCCAACTTTCAGAAGACAGAGGCTCTGCTAGGGGAACTTAAGTAAATAAAAGTAAAACATGAAACTGTGGTGTGATTCTAGAGGAAATGAAAAGCAGGTCGTACGTATGCTTTCCGTTTTCCTCCCTCAGCCTGGTTCCAGGAGAATGGGCCTATTTAAGAACTTACAGGGAAGGGAGGTTGGTTAGTCCCACCACTGGAAAGACTAGAAGCTTCTCCATAGGCCCACACAGCTGCTCTCATCTAGCCCAAGGACCCACATATAAATACTGAAAACAGATTCCTACTTCAATTAAAACAGATTTCTTCAGAGTGGAGGTCATACCTATGGTTTATTTATTTATTTATTTATTTAGAGGGATTTTTGCTATTGGGCATGTGCGCTCAATAGAGACACAGAGAGAGACAGAGAGAGAGAGACAGAGAAAGGGAGAAGTCACCCCTTAGGAGGGATGGCCATATTGGGCATGCACACAGTGTGAGTTTCAAGCCTCCAGATCTGGGACTTGAACCATGGTCTGCCATGTGGGAGTCCAGTGCCTTAACCATGATGCCACCTGCTAGATCCCACGCCCAAAGTTTTAAAAACTTTCCAGGGGATTCTAAGAAGTTACCAAAGCTACGAACAACTGGTCTGGACTCCGATGAGTATAACTTCTATATGGGAAGGAATTCTGGTGTATTTATTTCTTGCTATATCCCTTAGTATCTAGCATGGTACCTGGTAATAGAAATTGAATGTAGATTTACTAGGTGAAGGAATAATGAGTGAATCTGGACATTCTGTAATAGACACAAGTCTGGCTGTTAATAGTTAGGGCAGGAGAGAGGTGGCCTTCCAGGGGTTGCCTTCCAGGCCTTCAAGAGCCACAATCAGGGACACGTTTGCCCCTCAGAGTTCCAGCTTTTCCTGGCAAATAGCCCCAGGGAGGAAGTATAAATTCCTGTGGACAGTGCTTCCTAGGGTCTTGCTTTGTGTCCTGGAGGAAACCCCTTTGCTTCTTTTCTTTTCTTCTTCTTTTTTTTAATTTGCCAGAGGACATGTATGTACACAGGAGACATGGGGGTGGGGGAGAGACAGAGAGAGAGAGAGAGAACCTCTTATGGGGGATGGTCAATGCTGCTATCCCTTCTCTTCCATCTCTCCCTCCTTTCGGGATTTTGGGCACACACTCAGATGAACCCAGCATGTTTTTCAAGATACTGGGTTTAGGACTTGAACCCACAGTCAGCCATGTGGGATCTAGCTGCCTTACCACCATGCTACTGGCTAGCCCTTCAACCTTCTTTGGGATCAATATTGACTTAGAAAAGTTGAACATCTAGAAAAAAAAAGAGTGAAAAGGGGGAGCTCAGTTGGAAAGTATCGAATAAAACAAACCCTAAGCTAAGGAGATGTCATTGGAGCCTGGATGCATGTGGATCACTCAGGTAGACATCGATGGAGCAACTAGCACATGACAGGATTTGTGTAGGAGATTGGGGATACCAAGAGAAACATGGCTTGGATCCTGCCTGCAAGTAGGGTGGCAATGTCATCTGATTTCAAAGGTAGGCCCTAGAGCTGAACTAGCCTCCTTTACCCCCTTCTTCAACCTATCTCTTCCAGTTATCTAAATCCTTTTTCTAAAAGGAATCTGCTCTTAATGGAAGCCAATATGTAAATTAGATCAAAGCATAGCTACTCTGGGTGGGAAGGAATACTCCCTCTCAGCTCTCCTTCATC
Source organism: Tupaia belangeri chinensis (assembly GCF_000334495.1). Classification (NCBI taxonomy): domain Eukaryota; kingdom Metazoa; phylum Chordata; class Mammalia; order Scandentia; family Tupaiidae; genus Tupaia; species Tupaia belangeri. The sequence continues at coordinate 1,437,249 of NW_006159562.1, read as the reverse complement.
TATACCTCCACTAAAAATCTCCTCAAAAATGCTTCCCTTAAATCCTTGGGAGGCTGAGAGTCCAGGTTGAATGCCATTGCTCCGAATAACCTATTCTCTCTAAATCTAGGTTGTTTAGTTAACACCTAATCAATACTATCGGCCACAGAGTTGATCCAATTGTCTTCCTCTGTTTTCCTGGGATAGGTGATTGACAGCATGGCTTTCCAAGGAAAAAGGCATAAACCATCATACTGCTATCGACATATAGCCAAGTTTTAGCTGTTTTCTCTCTTCCCCAGAGACTGAGAAAAAGTCAAAGACCAGTTCTGGGGTATTTCTTTCCTTCTTGTTCCTTCTCAGGGTCTAGTCATTGATGAACTTTGCACAAGTGAGGGTGTTCTTTCCCAAGTTAGGAGATAAAGCCCTTTGGTTGCTGGTTGAAAGATGTCTCATGAAGGGAAGTGAAAGAGAAACCCTGGGTGAGGTTTTACATCAGTTTAGATGAGTTTGATGGAGACCTCAACATCTCATTAGGACATAGGCTGAGGGAGTCTAAAATCAACTGCCAGACTTGTGTACCACTGACAAGAATGAGAAAATCAACACATTTGGCTCTAGGTATAGCCAATGTGTCATCTCTGTCCTGATTCTAGACTCCAACAGAAGCCCTTCAGCCAGGTGCTGAGACATAGGTAAAGAAGTATACTGTTAACCCCCATAAGACAATGCAGTGGGTCCATATACAATTTTCTTCTTTTTTTTTAGAAAGATTTTTGCTATAGGGCACACACACTTGCTAGAGAGACACAGAAAGAGAGAGAAACAGAGAAACAGGAAGTGAGAAATCCCCCCACCCCACCCCCCGGGGAAGATTATTTGGTTAAGCCGTGATCCCTTCTTCTCCATTCTCTTCTTAGGATTTTGGGCATGCGTGCACACATATCTGGTGTGTGTTTCAAGTCACCGGATCCAGGATTTGAACCACAGATGGCCATATGAAAGTTCAGTACCTTAACTACTACGCCACCTCCTGACCCCATCCACATACAATTATTGAGCTAAGAGAGATGTTAGGCTTTAATTGACTTTGTTCTCTGTTTCTATCAAGCAACATGGCATAGGAAAAGAAAAAGAAATTTAGGAGCAAGACAGACTTTAAAGTCAAATATTGATAGTGGTATGCATGAACCTACCAACTTTTGGCTAGGATTTTCCTATTCCTTAAACTCGGTTTTCACATCTTTAAGATGGGGATGACATGAATTCCTTGGCAGGCTTTTTATGAACACTCGATCTTGGGGTTCAGCTGTTCAGAATCTCATAAAATCCTTATTTCACCACTCGGTTCTGAACTCTTTGAAAGCATACGACTCCATTTTCTTTATATCCTCAACCCTTAATATAGTAAATATCTGGCACAGCTGGTTTTTAGCTGTTCAGACTTCAGAGAGAGGTCTGCCCAAATACATCCCTTAGCAGGTATTCCTTATTATTTGTTACATTCAGTTTCCTTCCTAGTCCTCAACATGATGTTTACTTGCATATCATCTGTGTCCTCACTAGACTGCAATTTCCGTGAGATTGGGGATCTTGTCTATTTGGGGGGTCGGAGTCTGGAGTCGTTGCACGGAATAATTTGTTGGCTGGACAAATCAACAAATGGCAGCTGTTTTATCACCACCATTGATTTCATTGCTACGAGCAGTCGTCATGGCTTATGAGACATCAAAAGCAGCTTCAGAGCAATATTCATTACCTTTGGAAAACTCACCAGAGAGCTGCGAATGGTCAGAAGCCATTCGAGTCTCCTCCTCGCAGAATTCTGCCTGGGAACCATTCTCTTAGATGGCTGATTTCCTCAGACCTCCGCCAGGAGGCCCTTCATGCCAAACTGAGCAGAGTGAAAGGGATTTTAATGACGTGGACCAGGGCCGCCTCGGAGCCCGAACTGGGGGCCACACCCTCTGCCTGGCTCGGCACCACTGAAAGGCTCCAGACGGCTCGGGCCCTGGGCCAAGCTGCCTGGGTCCAGTGGGAAAGGCTGACCTTGGCCAGGAAGAACCAGGAAGAGGGACAAATGACTCATTGTCCCACATCCTCCGAGGTAAAAACCCAGCAGCGTGTGTGGCCTTTGGGGCTGGATGCTGTTGCAGCCTTGGCTCCTTCCTCAGCCAAAATCAAAACCCTGGCCCAGGGACACTCGCACAGCCCAGGAGCCCAGCAGCAAGCCTCTTCCCCTGTCCTAGTCACACACTTCCCTGCATTAAAGTTTTCAAATATTGTGCTTATCATTTTGTGATTTCCAGTTCTAAAAGTAAAGTATGATTTCTTTTTTAGAGACTTAAGACAGCCCTCATTTTCAGATGAGGTAAATGACTTTTTATGGCCTTGTGGAAGAAATGTGATCTGCTTTCGGATCACGTGTGTAGGAGACTGGCCATGCCATGTGCTGCTTTTTCTGCTGAAGTCCCTTATCTGTGAGATGTGCTACTGCCTCCAGAATGCCACTAGAGGGCAGTCTTGGAAAATATTTATAAATCTATATTTTACTGCTCTGTCTAGGATAATGTTGCTGTTTTTACAAGAAAAACAAACAAACAAAAAGCCCATATAAATTTCAGGGCAAGCTCTTTGCCTTCTCTTGGAACTATTCCTTATTCTTCTAGAAGCTCAGCTGGAGAAGGAAGCCAGAGAGCTTATGGGCGGCTGCTTCCCTTGTCCCTGTCCTTTTGTCCACATGACATGCAGCTGGTGGCTCAAGCAGTGAGGCGGGACCTCTGCGGCCCAGATCTCCTCTTGCACCCAGTCAGCCCTGCTGGGCAGGGAGAACCACCCTGGGAAAGGCTGCGAGGCCCTGATTTGGGGGGCCCTGGTTGGAGTTCAGCCTTGGCTAAAGTCCACCCTGGGGAGTCTCGTCCTCTGCCCTTTCCTCTGAGCTAGTGGTGGCCGGAAATCCTCAGAAAAGAGCCAGGGAGGGTCAGAGGGGCGGCTGGGGAGGCACACAATTGGAAATAGGGCTTCCAGGCAGGCAGCCATGGAGATCTCGCTCCATATGTAAATAAGGGTAAATAAGACAGGCCAGATCTTGGCACAGGAGGGTATTGGCACAGTGTGTGAGGCCAGGGCTGTCGGGAGAGCTGCTACGCTCCTCCCCACCCCTTTTTCTTTTACGCATTGCCCAATTTAGAAAAAAAATAATATTACACGTGTGTGTGCGTATACACACACATAGCTATAGGAGTCTTCTAAAAGTTCATGGAAAATGTGTGTAATGGAAACTGTGCAGGGTTTTCAAAATTTTATTTGCACCCAAACTCATGTTTTTTATTTTAAAGAATTATTTAATTAATTAATTTATTTTTATTTTATTTGACCAAAGAAAGAGAGAGAGAGAGAGAGAGAAAGAAAGAAAGAGAGAGAGAGAGAAGGAAAGTGAGAAAGCAAGCCACCAGGTCTGGGACTTGAACTGTGGTCAGTCATAACCACCTTAACCACCATGCCATCTGCTGGCCTCCCCAAAATTGCATTTTAATTTTATTTTCCCATGGAAGTTTTTGAAGTTCTATATTTCCACCCACACGAAATAGCTCCATGAAGTTCCATCAGTGGTGGAGGGTGGGGAGGGGAAGGAGATTACTTTTACACCATTGGAATCTTTACAAATAAAATAACGTCAACGGAGACATCAAAACTCTTGTTTTAGCCACTACGCCTGATTTCTGGAGCGTATTTGGTACTAGCATGCATGTCTCCTCTCTCTGACATTTGCATCACTCTAGAAAGTGTACATCAGGACCAGCAGTTGGCGTAATGACTGTGCTGCTGGACTCCCGTGTAGTCGACCATGGTTCGAGTCCCGGACCCGGTGGCTTAAACTCATGCTGGGCGTGTGTGCCCAAGATCCTGAGAGGAGAAAGGAGGAGAAGGAATTGCGGGTGGCCATCCCCTCTGGGGGGTGATTTCTCGCTTTCTGTCTGTCTTTCTCTGTCTTTCCGGCGAGCGCATGCGCCCTATAGCAAAAACCTCTTAAAAAAATAAATAGAAGAAAGTGCACTCTATTCACTCAAGTGAGTGATCTCATTTCATCCTGGGGGCAGCCCTGGGAGGGAGGTATCAATATTTTCATCCCCACCCCCATTTCAGAAGAGGAAACCAGAGCTCAAGAAGTCATCTGGAGGCACACAGCAGGGCGATGGGGCTGGGGCTAGAGTTCGCTCACTCCTCAGCTTTCACTGAGCACCTGCAGTGGGCCAGGCCGAATGGCAGGCTGCGGCTTGCCCTTCCTCAAAGCCAGGCTCTCTGAACATCGAGGCAAGCCCTTTGCCTCCAGCTGGCGCTATTCCTCCTCCTCCCAGAAGCTCAGCTGCAGACGGAGATGGCGCGCAAAGGCAGCCGCTTCCTGCTGTCCACAGGGGGTTCTTCCAGGTAGAGCTTCCCTCTCTGGGGCCGAGCCAGCAGGGAGCGCCCCTTCCTCGGGTCTGTGCCTTGCTCCGGGAGGTCAGCGCTGTCTCTGGTACCCAGGAGCGCAGCAGCCTGCTTCCAGCCCTGCCCGTCCTGGAGCCGTCCATCCCTCCGCGACAGTGGCGTCCTTGTGTTCGCCCAGGTGCGTGCGTCCTTGCGTCCGCCCCTTCTGCCAATCCTCAGAAGGTTTCTGTCTGTCCTTGCGGTTTTCCCTGGAGAAGTGTTCCTGGTTCCTCTGCGTGCAGCGACCCTGAAGGCTGCATTTGGCTTAGACCGAGGGCTCGTGGAGAAGCGAGGCACCCCCACCTCACCACCCCACCACCATCCAGAGCTCCTCTGCGGCCTAGGGCTGTGCCTGCGGCAGCGCAGAGGGCCAGACAGGAGAATAGCACAGGGGGAGCTGGGCCTGAGGACAGAGTTCAGTGTACAGAGCTGAGCCTGCTCGCGTGTGCCCGCAGGCCTCATGTCTCTCTCCCCTCCTTTCTGGAGCATGCTCTGAACGTGGAACCAGCTCCTGCCCTGTTTGCCCCAGTAAGGCCATGCTGTGAGCTGTGACAGTGGCTGCATACCTGGTGCCCGAGCCTCACTCATGACAATGCAGATCCAGAGGAAGCTATGTGCATGTGACAGCAACAGGTACAGTGGGCTGGGGTCCATCTGACATGCCAGTGTGGCTGCTGGAGGGCGGGGACAGAATAAAACACGCCAGCGCTGGGAACTCCGGCTCTTTTTGCTAGCTGGATCCAGACTGAGGAGGAGGGCAGGAAGGAGCAGGGAGGGAAAGGCAAGTGCAGAGGCCCTGGCCAGCTCCAGGGCTCCCCGTGCCTCTCCTGTGCTCTACTTTCTTCTCCCAGTTCAACAAGGGGCGGGCTGGAGGGCTCAGACCACACTCACTCCCACCCTAAGGAGAAGGCTGGAGGGATAAGAAGAGGAGGATAAAGTGGGTGTCCCTGAGACAGAGATGTAGCTGTGGGCTCTTGGTTCTTTGTTTTTGGAGATGGCTCAAAGGGTCCTGCCCCACACATGCCAGGTGAGCATAAGCTATGGAACCATTGCTACATCTTTGGGAGCCATCAGAAAGGAAGAGGGCGTCTGTTCCATGCTGATGGAGGGAATTCCTAGACCCAATGGACTGGTGGGCTTGACCCTCTAGCCAGAGGGTCTCAGGGCCTCGGTGTTTCTTGGATGACACAGGAGGGAACAACTCTCACAAATCTCCAATGGGCGAGTTAGAAAGGAGAACACCTTGTCTGAAGGGGTTCTTCAAGGACTCAGACTGAAATTGCAGGGTGCTGTCAGGTTTCATGGCCCCAGGGAAGGGAAGGATTTGGATGTGCAGCTAAGTCAAACATGCCTTGTTTGCCAGAACAATCCAGGGTGGGTGAGCTCCTCTCCCTAGGGTGCAGTCAGTGGGTGTATGGTAGATACTCTTCGAGGATTTTGCATGTCCTTTCTGTACACAGGAAAGGAAGAAAGGTCTTTCTAAATTTGAAATGTCTTTATTTTATTAAAAATCGTTTTGGGAACCAGCAGTTAGCGTAATGGCTATGTCACTGGACTCCCACGTAGTCGACTGCGGTTTGCGTCCCGGACCTGGTGGCTTAAAACTCACGCCGGGCGCGTGTGCGTGCATGCCCAAGATCCTGGGAGGAGAATGGAGGAGAAGGGATTGTGGCGTGACCATCCACCCTGGGGGGCGATTTCTCGCTTTCTGTCTCTATGTCTCTCTCTGTCTGTCTGGCGAGTGCACGCGCCCTCTAGTGAAAAAAAAAAAACCTCTCAAAAAATCCTTTTAAATTGTATTATTTATACTTTTTATAATTTTTAAAATTTGCCAGTGGGTGTGTGTGCTTGCCAAAATAGAGAAAGAGAGAGCACCCTGCCCCCCATGGAGCATGGTCATGCCACAACCCCCTTTCCTTTATTCATCCCCCCATCAGGAGCATGGGCACACATGTACATGCCTGGAATGTTTTTCAAGTCATCAGGGTCGAGTCTAGAACCATAATTGACCATATGAGATCCAGTTTCCATGCACAGCACTCAAACATTGTGCTACAAGGCTGGCCCCATATGGCTCTAGCTTAGTGTCTTAGATTGTTCTAAGAGGGAAGAAGAGAGAAGAATATACTTGAGAGGGAAGTCTTAGATTGTTCTAAGAGGGAAGAAGAGAGTAAAAACAGTATACTTGAGAGGGAATTTTAAAAAAATTATTCATTTAATTTTATTTATTCACTCATTTATTTTATTCTGACCAGAGAGAGGGAAAGTGAGAAAGTAAGTCACCAGGTTCAGGACTTGAACCATGGTCGGCCATGTGGGAATGTCCAGCACCTTAACCACCATGCCACCTTCTGGTCCCCGTAGAGGGAATTATCCCCAGTGCCCCTCATCCAGAAAGCTTCATGAAAACCACTCTGCCCTGCCAAGCCGCCCAGGCCCTCCATGGGGTATATTTAATACCCAGTTCAACTATACCCTGCCCGTCCTGGCCAGGTCCAGCCTTACCCAGCCAAGGTTTTTCTGGTCTGTAGTGTGCTCAGTCGGGGGACTAATGTGAGTGTCTGCCCATGACAGACACTCCTGGACCAAGTGACTCTTGCGTGAATGGCCGACCTCCCACATTGGCGCTCCATGGGTGGTCTGTCGACTTAGCTGTCTAAGTTTTGCCAGCCTCACCCTATTCTGTACAAGCAACCCAGGGAGGAGGTTATGCTTGTCAGGGACTGAGACCCCCATGTGAGAGCTCCTCTTGTGTAGTCGGCCAGTCAACTCCGGCTCTTCCGCATCTCCAAGGAGCACTGACTTTAGTGTAGGGCTCTGGTTTGGAATGCAAGGAAAGAATGAGTGGGCCCTGCTGGAAGATTCTGCTGAAAGTAAGTACGAAATGATGACAATTTTGAGGTGCTTAATTGATTGAGTTCAATGGAGGGCCAATAATAAGAATACTCTTCAGATACTTTTCTGCTGTGATTTTGGCTGTTCTTGTGTGGGTGCTGCGGAATCAGATGTTCTCAGCTGTTCCATTCCTTCGGAGTACTTGTTAAACAGTGTCTTCAGAGGAAAAACAAACCTGGCTGATTAATAAAGTGCTTGTGAATGGGAGAGAGCGGGGAGCTGCCAGACCCCCATGTGAGATGCTGAAATGCAGGCTGGGCCTGACCTCAGGGACCTGCCTGACACAGGGCGACTTTCCCACAACGTCTGCCCTGTGTCTCCCGACTCAGGAGCTGCTTAGAGCTACGTGTGATGTGGACACTTGCCTGCTGGAGGGAGACAGAAACTCATTTCCCATCTGTCAAACTGCCTGACACAGGATTTGTAATGATTTTCTGTCAGGGGAGGCCTAGTTGGATTTGAACCCATGACCCAGAGGTAAAGGGGTCCCATGTAGGGCTCCCTTTACAATAACTGGCTGCCTATGCCTCGTTACGCTGGACCTGACATCCTGTGTGCCTCTGCCCAGCTTCCTCCTCATGCAGCCAATGCTAGCTGAGACCCTAACTTAGCGGGGGGCTGAGAGGTAATCAGATGCTTGTCTCTGGGGGAGCGGGGAATGTATTTGTGTCTTGGAGAATGGGACATAGAAGGTCGAGGGAGGGGAGAGGGGCTGTTGCTGTTTGATTAGCCTGAGGCCCAAAGCCATGTGCTCCTTCCAAGCTGGGCCTTAGACTCTCCTCAGGACCTTTGCATGGTCTGTAGTCCATCCTGACAGGACCCACTGAGAAGGCGACAGCAGAGAATGACGTTCTAGAAGGGTACTGAGGTCTAAGTTTCCTAGGTCTCAACTATTCCGAGACTGAGATTGTCATCATGATTTGTACTGATTGTTTTCATTTTTCAAAGAAGTTCTGGCATAGAGGTTCTGTCCCTGGACTCCCACATGGCTGACCACAGCTCAAGTCCCAGACTCAGAGGCTTGAAAATCATACCAGGCGTGTGTGCATGCGTGCCCAAGATCCTGGGGGTGGGGGAGTGGAAGAGGAGGAATTGCGGCGTGGCCATCCATCCGGGGTAGGGAGTGACTTCTCACTTTCCCATTCATCGTCCATGTCTCTCTCTCCAGTGAGTGCACATGCCCAAAGACAAAAACCATTTTTAAAAAAATAAGTAAATAAAAAATTTTAAAAAAGTCTTTTCAGGGCCAGCAAGTGGCATGGTGGTTAAGGTGCTGGATTCTCACATGGCTGTCTGTGGTTTGAGTCCCCAACCGAGTGGCTTGAAAACCATGTGGGGCACATGTGTGTACATGCCCAAAATCCCAGGAGAAGAATGGAGGAGAGGGGACCGTGGTATGACCGTCCCCTGGGGGTGGAGGTGATTTCTCACTTTCCCGCTCATGTCTCTCTCCATTGAATACACATGCCCCATGGCAAAACCAAAACAAACAAACAAACAAGCCCGTTAGGAACATCTGCAGATTGAGTAATACAATGATTCCATTCACTGACTAATAAGAGTCGATGCCACCCTCTGAAAATAGTGTTTCACACTCTAACATCACCTGTCCTCTAGAAATCAGAAAAGCAATCTTCAGGGATAAATCATTCAATAAGCACTTATCGAGGCTCCGCCTACGTGGCAAGCATTTTGCTAGTTATCAGGGTGATGGAGGTAAACAAAATAAGGTTCCCATTGAAGCAATTAATCACGCAGAGGGAACGAGGCATGTGGACAAAGGCAATTGGTTCGATTTGTTAAGTGATGTAACAGCAGGTGGAGAAATTCAGCAGACAGAAACAGGCTGTGTCTCGGCATTGTGGGGATGGAGGGAGCTACTGGGAATCAGAGATGGGGTGGGATTAGCACCGCTGCTGGCTGAGTCAGAAACCCAGGGGAGTCCAGGCTTTGCCACGTGCATCCCATGGGGCTTGGGACTTAGTCTCCTGGGGACTCATATTTTCTTTTTCTTTTCTTTTCTTTTTCTTTTTGAAAGGATTTTTGCCATAGGGTGTGTGAGCTTGCTGGAGAGAGACACAGTGAGAAGATGGCCATGCCACAATCCCTTCTCCTCCATTCTCCTCTTAGGGTCTTGGGCACGCACACACACATGCCCAGTGTGATCTGCAAGCTACCGGGTCCAGGACTTGAACTGCGGTCAGCCATATGGGAGTCTAATGTTTTGAACACCATGCCATCTGCTGGCCCCAGGGCCTCTACTTTCTAGTTTGTAAAATAAAAACAGTTACACCAGTGTCAAACATTATCGTAAGGATGAAATGGCATAATACACACCAAGGGTTCAGTGGAGGACCCAGCACGCAGTAGGTGATCGATGAATGTGGGCCAAGGGGTTCGTGCACCAGAGAGGCATTGCTGAAGGACAAAAGCGCAGCTGGATAAGGTGTTTTAGCACAGCGGTGGTGGGGTGCAGGAGAAAGTAGAGATCAGCAGTGATTTTTCAGATAGAATCAATAGAATTTGGTGACTAGCTGGCGATGTCATGGTTGAGGGGACCAGAGGCAGATGGTTGCTGTCCAGCACAAGGATCTGGTCTGGGGAAGACCGAGTGTAGGGGAGGAAGAGGTTACTGAGTTTCCATTCAGGGCAGGTGGGCTTAGAGGTGCCTGAAGGTGGGAAAGCCCAGACTGCAGTGGAAACATGAGTTCAGGGCAACAGATCTGGTAGCGCTTGCTGGCTTATGAACAGGGTTGACATTAGGCAACAGTCCAAAAGGGCCCGCTGGGGGAGCATGTGAGGAAGGAGAGAAGATCAGAGGCCAGAACTCCCCGGAATGGTAGCATTAGAGGAGAGAGTGGACAGACGGCCTGTGAAGAGGACAGCCACTCTTGTCCTCCTGACGGGTCATGGTGGCACCTGTCGGAGATGAAACGGGATGTTTCATGCTGGACTTAGAGCTCAAGGGACAGCCCTAAAGGTGGAACTCGTCTCCCCCAGGCTCCAGACAACAGAATCAGTGAGAGCAGCTCTCTCTGTCAGCTGCATTATCAGAGCATGCTCAGCCAGACTTGGGTAAAATTTCTTCTTAGAGTTCTTTGGAGCAGGCAGAAAAAGGCAGCAGTGGTGGGCTGGGAGGGCCTTTCAACACGTGCTTGCCCCTTGTACTCTTGGGAAGGCCTGTTGGAAGCCAGGGATTTCTGCAGCCATCTGAAAATGCGGAATCCGGAGTCTTCATTAACTGATGGAGTAGAGACGCGTGCCCTGGTCTCCTCCCGACTTGATTAGTGACATTTAATGGACTCCGTAATAGATCTGCTGCATAGATTAGAAGTCACGCAGAATGGAGCCTGACCCTGGCCAATGCATGCCTGACTCCACACATCCGATACGGTTTGCCCAGGTCCCACTCACTGGGGAGTAGTACTCACAGCTGACACCCACTGAGTTCTCAGCAAGTGCCAGGCTCCATGCAGAGCTGGGTGCAGGGACAGCTGGATTGTCTCTAATATCCCCCCATGTCGTGTCATCTCACTCTGGGCTCTTGCTTCACCTTTGACAGGCACAAGACTTCTCAGGTGTGAGCCTGACTAGCAGCTTCGTGGGGGAAGTGGGGCCTGTCACACAAACACGTACTCAGAGCTAAGACAGGCAGCGGGTCCAGGGTGGGAAGCCTGGTAAACCTTTACTGGGGTAAAGAATGCAGGATATGTTCTGGAGATACTCCAGCCCAGGCGTCCTCACTGACAACAGTGCTGATGGTGATGACACAGAGTCTGAGGCTGAGACCTCCAGCGACGAGCACAACTGACATGGTGGTGAGGATTTCAAGTTTGGAGGAGCTGGAGACAAGGCAGGGCTCAGTTTCTAGAGCTGAGGTCAGGATCCCTGTCCTCAGCTCCATGTCTTTTCCTACCAGTGGACTCTGAGGCCTGGTCCGTATGTCAGAAACTCTCTGCTCTCTCCTTCCCATTGTCTAGGATTTCTGAGTTGGGGGCTCTGGGCTTGCTCCCATGAGGAGAGGACAGGATGTTAGTATGCTCCAACAGGTGGCTGAGCCCAAGCAGAGGTCAGAATCCTTGCTTGTTTCCTGATCGTCTTAGATGTGTGGGCTCTTAAAGTCAGGAAAATCTGAGTTTGAGTCCCGACTCCCCCTGCCTTTATTATTTTTTAAAAACTTTTTATTTTTTAAGAATTATTTTATTTAACTTTATTTATTTATTTTAATTCGATGAGAAAGAGAGAGAAAAAGAGAGAGAAAGCAAGTCACCATGTCTGGGACTCAAACCACAGTTGGCCATATGGTTAAGGTCCAGTGCCCTTAACCACCACGCCACAAACCAGCCCCATCACCCCTTTATGATTTATTTATTTATTTACTATAAGGCATGTGCACTCTCCAGAAAGAGAGACAGAGAGACAAAGAGTAAGAAATTATCCCCCAGGGGGATGGCCATGCCACAATCCCATCTCCTCCATTCTCCTCTTGGGATCTTGGGCACACATGCACATGCTCCTGACATGTGTTTTAAGCTGCTGGGTCCAGCCACAGAACCATTATGCCATCTGCTGGTCCATCAACTCCACCTCTTGAAGAATTGGGAGGTGTGGCCATTCCTCCGGGGAAGTGATTTCTCACTTTCTGTCTCTTCAGTGAGTGTATGTGCCATACAGCAAAAATCTCTCTCTCTCTCTCAAAAAAAAAAGGAATTGTGAGGAGGCTTGGACTCACTGTTTATCTTTTTGGCCTTAGTTCCTTACCTGTACAACTCGGATAGCAAAGGCATATAACCACCTAACATTGAAAGAATTGAATGAGTTTCAGTGAAGATACCAGAACTGGCCAGGGGTGCGGTGGCGTCCTGGATCAGCTGTACTGAGAGCCAATCGTCCGTGTCTCTTCCTCACTCCGCTTGCAGTGACAGCCTGTGAGTACCCTGAAGTCAGCTAGGGTGAAGTATTGACACTACAGAAATTGGCAACAGCCGCAAACCAGAGGACTGCATATCAGCAACCTTGGCCACAACCCCTCAACCCATCTGATTAGATATTGACTTCTATTGGGGTAGCATGGCTTATAGATGAAGTTCACATCCTGGACTTCTCTCTTCCCCTGCTCTTCACTCCAACTCCGAATTCCTCTCGCCTCAATTTGTAGAAAATTCGGATTCCCTGGTTTTGCCTTAGAGGCCTTCACTTTTTCAACCAAGAGACATTGTGCTTGACAAATGTGCCATGGGGCAGACACGAATTATGCCATTCTTGCAAGAAGTAGCAGAAATAGCACCAGTTTGTGTTACACGCGTATTATAACTCCTCTGGAGTGTGACCAAAGAGAACGTATAATAAACACCTCTGCATTTTTTGCTTCCTGAGAGTAAACACTTTTAAATATAGTTTGATAGTGGTGGTCTCAGTCTGTTATTGTGTTAACAGAAGTGAGACTGAGTGGTTTATTAAGAATAGAGGTTTAGGGCTAGTCCTGTGGTTCAAGGGAGTCAGAGTCAACATGGCCAACCATGTGGTTCAAATCCTGAACCTGGAAGCTTGAAAAACAAACTAGATATACACCTGTGTGTGCCCGAAATTCTAAAAGGATGGAGAAATAGAGAAGAAGGGACTGTGACCATGGCCCATTGGGGGTTGCTTTCTTCTTCTCCCTCTCTCTGGCAAGTTCACATGCTCTCTGGCAACTAAAATAAATAAATAAATAAATAAATAAATAAATAAATAAATAAATAAGAAAGAAAGAATAAAGGTTTATTTGATTTATGATTCTAGTGGCTAGAAAAGACAAGAGCAAGGGCTGGGATAGGAGGCAGGAAAGTCAGCAGGTATGTGCAGAGAGAGCCCTGGGATCAGCCATCTTCCGTCTATAACAATCCGTTCTTGTGGGAACTTCTTCCCTCTCACTAGACAGCACTAATCTATTCATGAAGGTGGAGAACCCATGGTCCAAACACCACCCACTAGGCCTCACCTCTTAAAGGCCTCACCACTTCTTAAGGCCATTACGTTGAGGACCAAACTCCAAAACATACGTGCCTTTGGGTGACAACCCATTATCCAAATCATAGCAGTGGCTTAAATGTTCGCATTTATTCATTTAGTGGCCTTCAGCACACCATTTAGTCTGTGACTCAGTTTTCTTTTCTGTAACATGGCAATAATACTTACTTACCTCACAGGATACTTGAGAGGTAAATGATAGACCATATAGTATTTGCATTAGTGCCAGGCATGAAAAAGCTCAATACACATTAGTTAGAAATGATCTCTGCAAACATTTGTTATGCATGTAGTGTCCCTACACATATGTAACATGTATTTTATCTAATATGGAATTTGAATAAGTAGGATTTAAAAATGCGTATTTCCCTGAAATTAATTTTTCTTCTCATTCAGCGTAATTGTTATTACAATGTAATCCACACTGATTCTTTAGTGGCTCAAAAATGTTCTTTAATAAGAGCATATCATTGGAGGCCAGCAGATGGCGTAATGGTTACGTCACTGGATTCCTACATATTCAACCATAGTTGAGTCCTGGACCCGGTGGCTTAAAACTCACGCCAGGCACATGTGCATTTGTGCCCAAAATCTTGAGAGGAGAAGGAATTATGGTGTGGCTATCCACTCGGGGATGGTTTCTCACTTTTTGTCTCTCTGTCTCTCCAGCAAATGCATATGTCTTATAGCAAAAATCTCTTAAAAAAAAAAAAAAGCCTAGCATTGATTAAACATTTCCCTGACTTGGGAGTTTGGGTGGTCATTTCAGCCTTATCAGTGCTCTGAGAAATCCTTGTCAATAGACTCTTGTGAACGTGTCCATTTCCGAGAAATGGAAACGCCGGGTTGAGGAACACGCATGTTCACACTTCTGCCAGTGCTGCTAGGTCGTCCGTCACAGACTCTTCCTGGTGGGCTCCAGCTTGCAGGCCTGAGTGTCCTCCCCCCACAACCTTGCTGGTATCTGGATACTACCAGACTTCCAGCTTTCTGTCAACCTTTTGCCCAGGAGGAAAACAGACTCTCTTAAATGTGTATTTCTCTGAACCATGGTAAGACTCAATAGTTTGAAATATGTCTATTGGCCTAGCAGGTGGTGTGGTTAAGGTGCATGCTGACCAGGGTTCTCATCCTGGACCTGGCAGCTTGCTTTCTCTCTGCTTCCCTCTCTCTCTCTAGTGAGCACATGTGCCCTGTAGCAAATTATAAAATAATAATAATCATAAACAAAACTAAATAATTCTTTAACCAAATACGTCTATCACCCATTTCTACTTTGTCGTCTATGAAAAACCCATTTCTATCCTTTGTCTGCTTTTGTAGTGTACCGAGAGGCATCCATGCTTCCTGTCCTCCTGCCTGACGTTCAGGTGCAGCTTGTCCAGGACGTACACGAATCCTCACATGGCCTCAGTCATGGCCTAGCCCAGGGCTGTGAGCGGGCCTAGAGGAGGGAACACTGAACTTGGAAACTTCTATCCGCCTTCTAAGGGAAGAGGGCTGGGGGCTGGCAGTTAGCTTGGTGGTTAAGGTGCTGGACTCCCACATGGCCCACTGTGGTTCGAGTCGTGGACCTGGCAGCTTGCTTTCTCACTTTCCCTCGCTCTCTGGTCAAATGATATATAATAATAATGACAATAATAATAAATACAATTAAATTTTAAAAAGAAAAAGTGTTTCCCATGACTGTTCCACGCAGGCCCCAGGGCATGTTCAGGAAGTTAGAGAATGATCAAAAGATGGTTAAATCTCTGTGAATTCAGGGTTAGGGGAAAAGAGAAGAGCAGGGCAGGAGGAAGGGCTGGTAACAGATCTCCCACCTCTGCTGTCACATAGAGTAGGTGTTAAAAGGTGTTACATGTGGGGCCAGCAGTTCGCGTAATGGCTATGTTGCTGAACTCCCATGTAGTCAACTGCGGTTCAAGTCCCGGACCCGGTGGCTTAGACTCATGCCAGATGCGTGTGGTGCGTGCCCAAGATCCCAAGAGGAGAATGGATGAGAAGGGATTACAGCGTGGCCATCCCCCATGGGAGGTAATTTGTCGCTTTCTGTTTCTCTGTCTCTCTGGTGAGTGCATGAGCCCTATAGCAAAAACCTCTCCAAAAAAAAAAAAAAAAGGTGTTACATGCACTCTATGGGGACAGGATGGTGGGAGAGGAGTAGAAACAGGACGTCTACGATCCCATGTTAAGTTTGTATATCCCCAAATACTCAGTGTATCTGGACTTCTGTTGAGATGAAGTCACTGGCGCCGAGTGTATGGCTGGGTGGGTAAGCCTAAAGCAGGGAACAGCCGGGGAGCTGGAGATGCTGGAGCACTCAGCAGGGGGTGGAGCTCTGGGGTCACATGGGGTCACCAGCTCACCAGCACATGGTCCCATGTGGCCCTGTGCTCTGTGTCCCCCCACCTGCCTTTGTGCCAACCACACTGGCACCACTGGCTGTTCCAGAGACGGCATTTTTTTTTTTTTTTGATTTTTTTTTTTTTTTTTAGGGT
>NW_006159562.1:1350402-1421354 GCF_000334495.1 Tupaia belangeri chinensis | reverse complement strand
CCCCCCAGGGGGGATGGCCATGCCGCAATCCCTTCTCCTCCATTCTCCTCTCGGGATCTTGGGCAGGCACGCATACACGCCTAAGAGTTTAAGCCACTGGGTCCAGGACTTGAACTGTGGTCGACTATGTGGGAGTCCAGCGACATAGTCATTATGCCATTTGCTGGTCCCGAGTGACAGCATTTGTAACACACTTTCTTATACTGACGTCTGTAGATAAGTCCTCCAGGGTCTGTGAGATTTTCTTCTTTAGGTGGAGTTAGTGTTTTACTCACCTTTGAGAAAAACTGTCCTACAGTATAATGCAGATTTGGTAAAGAGAATAAAGCCTTATAAGATGTTTTGTAAATTGTGTCTGTATAAACCAGTCATGATCACCATGGTGGTGGTAACTGTAATTTTAATCTGGTCTTCATAGTAAGCATGCCAGAATTTCTGTGAGGAAATCCTTTATTTTTTATGTATATGCAGTATTTACTAATTCAGATCATCCTAACCTGATTTAGCCTGAATTACTGAGGGTTTATTGTTCTGTCAAGGCGAGTCAGATGAAAGTTGTTTGCATATCACATCTGCAGTCTCGCCTCGGAGAGTTCATGTTTACACAGCAGTGAAGTAACACGTTTCTCTGAGTAGCGCGAGGCAGCGTTTCATAGTTCTGTTCAGACAGGACTGGAGGTGAGAAAGTCAGCCTTCCCAAATTAGCAGTCATCTATATGCAGGGAAGAGCTCTCATCATTTTGAGGGTTCCTGTCCTACCTATTAAGGTCACAATTTGGAATGTCAATACAAGATTTTTAGCTACCGCTAAGCCGGGCACTGAGTGAGACACAGCAGAAAAACAGAAATGAGGACTGCAGTGGAGGAGAGAGAAATGTAAATTAATGACTAGGCCATGCAGTTTTGGAAAGAACTGAGGAACAAGTTCTTTTTTTTTTTTTGAGAGAGAGAGAGGTTTTTGCTGCAGGGCACGTGTGCTTGCTAGAGAGATAGAGACAGAGAGACAGAAAGTGAGAAATCACCCTTCTGGGGGGATGACCATGCTGCAATCCCTTCTCCTTCATTCTCCTCTTAGGATTTTGGGCATGCACGCACATGTGCCCAGAGTGAGTTTTAGCCACCGGATCTGAGACTCGAACCATGGTTGCCTATGTGAGAGTCCTGCGACGTAACCACTATGCATCTGCTTATCTCGAGGAACATGTTCTAACGGCACATCAATGGGAGAATCCTCCTCATAGAGGAGATGACATTTCTGTTAGTCTTCCAGGCGAGGAGGATTTCTAAACCATGAAGATTGTGAGGACAAGGATATTAGGGTAGGAAATCCCACACAAGGTAACTTGCTCACTAAAGACACTCTGGGTTTGAGCAGGGCGTTCCATAGTTAGAACTGAGGAACAAGTTCTTTTTTTTTTTTTGAGAGAGAGAGAGGTTTTTGCTGCAGGGCACGTGTGCTTGCTAGAGAGATAGAGACAGAGAGACAGAAAGTGAGAAATCACCCTTCTGGGGGGATGACCATGCTGCAATCCCTTCTCCTTCATTCTCCTCTTAGGATTTTGGGCATGCACGCACATGTGCCCAGAGTGAGTTTTAGCCACCGGATCTGAGACTCGAACCATGGTTGCCTATGTGAGAGTCCTGCGACGTAACCACTATGCATCTGCTTATCTCGAGGAACATGTTCTAACGGCACATCAATGGGAGAATCCTCCTCATAGAGGAGATGACATTTCTGTTAGTCTTCCAGGCGAGGAGGATTTCTAAACCATGAAGATTGTGAGGACAAGGATATTAGGGTAGGAAATCCCACACAAGGTAACTTGCTCACTAAAGACACTCTGGGTTTGAGCAGGGCGTTCCATAGTTTCATCTTTCCTATTCCTCAGAAGTATGACCAGGGTAGCTAAAATTCAGATCACCTAAGTTTGTCCATTCTACTATGTATGTTTCTTTTTTTTGGTCCTCAACCCTGATGCAGAGAAAATACATCTCTCAAAAAAAAGTAAGAACTATTTCTACATTTTAACGTCACAGCGTGGTGGAGGTACTGATATTGATGCCTGGGGACACGATGAAGTTTACATCTACTTAACCACTAATGATAAGACAGCACTGGAATGAATCAAGAGACATCTAAAGACACCCAGAGGCATTGTGAGTACATCTGAAATCCGGTTACGAATAAGCCACAGTTTCTCTTGTGATTTCTGAAACATCTCTTTGTTTAATCATAGAATTATTTTCATCTTCCATTCACCATCAATAACCCACTTCATTACTTAACCAACCTTTCTGAAAAAATTTGGTATTTAGCATAAGCAAACACTGAGCATCAGCCAGAGGTGTGTTAATTTTAAACAAAATAGGAAAGAAGAATAAAAAAAATCCACACCAAAAAAATGTGAAACTCAGAGCATGTGAAAAGATCAACATTATCAGCTATTAAAAAATAAAATTTCAGGACAACCATTTTAAAAAAAAATCAGGTAGAAAACTGAGTAAACATAAATATCATCTAATGTATTTCTTTCATAAATACATTTAGAGCAAACAAACGCATCAAACAGCTAGCTTGACAGTACATAACCATAGTAAAATATTTTAAGCTCTAAAAAATTAAATCCCAATAAGAATGAATTAAAAATATATTTTAATTGTTTTTATTCTTTATGGAAAAATATGCCTCAGCATTTGTGTAAAAAAAGAAATAGGCATAAACATAGCACGGAAGCCACCCAAATCCACTATGTAAAGATTATTTAAAGCAAAAGATAAAGTGTTATGGCATTTTCAGCTGAATTTTATCCCATAATCACACCTACTATAGGTGTTAGACAATAGAGGTAGATAAGTTGGGGGTGAAATCAGTATTGTAAGCTAAGGAGAAAGATTTTTATAATAGCTCGGATCAACCGACTGAAAGACATTTCCATTTACTCCAAAATTCAAAGAAGCTTACAGGACTAAAATACAAAAACCTTTCTATGCTTCGTAGATAAGCATCAAAACTACCAAGCAAAATTACTGTGGTCTTAGACACAAGTAAAATTCATGATCCCAGTGAAAACTATAGTCTGTGTAGATTTTTTTTTTTTTTTTGCAGGGCCTGGCTCTCACCTTAAAATTTGACCCTTAGAATAACTTTTGTGAAATTCATCAGGGTCAATGACATTGAAATGAGTCAGAAGTAACAAAAGATGAGACCTGGGTAGTAACAAGAATATAAATTTACACCACGGATAAACTTGGTGAGTTTCTAAGAAATTATTTTTGTTGTGTGCGTAAACAACAACAAAAACAGTGGCGGAGGCTCTAGCGCGGCCTCGATGAGACCCAGGGTGTTGATATTGTCTGTCACATCAAGAAAGTCATGGAGAGAGGATGTGACAGGATGGTGGGCAGGAAACACGGAGAAAGTGTCCCTTAATTCTCCACATCGCTCTCTTCTCATTTGGATCCAGTCACAGTCCAAGCAAATGCTGGAGACTCCTTTAATAACTGATGCCCAAATAGGAACTAGTTTTACTGATCATTTGGGTTAATGAATTGTTTTGCATTGTCTGTGCTACTTTTTCTTCCCATCTGGCTAGACAGAATGGGTATATGTAACATGCATTTACATCCATGACCTTTATTTTTTCACTTATTCATAAGAACAATATAAGTTTTTTTTTTTTTTTTAATGTTGCAAACAAGACCAGCAGGTGGTATGGCCGTTAAGTCGCTGGACTCCCAGATGGCCAGCCGTGGTTTGAGTCCCAGACCAGGTGGCTTGAAAATCATGCTGTGCAAGTGTGTGTTGTGTCTAAAATCCTGAAAGGAGACTAGAAGAGAAGGGATTGCAGCAAGGCCACCCCTCTCTGGGTGTGTGCGGGGGATGATCTCTTACTTTCCCTCTCTCTGTCTCTCTCTCTCTGGTGAGCACTTACATCCTATGGCAAAAAGAAAAAAAAAACACTATTAAACGTGTTGCACACAATTGTCAAATCTGTCAAGGAAATTCTCATTAGGCAATCGTTTTCAATGCATTCAGTGTGTTTAATTCGAGGATGTAACAGGCTGCTCTGGCTGAAGAGGGTAATTTGGAAAGTGCTCAGCATGTCTGTGTAACAGGAAAAGAATTTTGGTCTCCATTGTGGAATGTGGAATATAATCCATGATTAATTGTCACTGCTCTCAAACTGCCCGCCTTGTTTCTGTGTCTCATGTTTTGGCTGCTACGAGTGAGCAAGTGTGCTGGAAAAAAAGAAAGGGAGAAACGAGGGAAGAAAGAAGAAAAAACACATTGAGCTCTATGATTTAGAAACCCTGAAAACCAAATCCTGTAGTTTACCTCAAAACTTCACATACTTCACTCATAACTCAAACATCAGGCCCTTCCTTTGAAGCAGCTTATAATAAATTTAAGACACATAACACCACAATCTCTTGTAATGGGGCTGAGGAATTTCTGTGTGGAAGGTATTTGAAGGAATGTCTAAAAAAATGATGTCAAGGAATGCAGATATCGTGTGCTTTTCAGCATCTATTCAATCCGTGACCCCTGCTGAGTTGCTAGGGAAGAGGCATGTCACAGTTGTAGAAAAAAAAGAATCACACAGTAAATCAAAGTACGCGTGAATACGACTTTGGAAATGTTCACTGTCACCAGAAGGACATTTTCCTGATGGTGTGACCTCATTTCCAACATTACAGCAACTAGTCTAGAGTTGCATTGCACCAAAGGGGGTGCACAAGATGTGTGTCTGCTTTTTGTCACTGACGACGACTGTTTTCTTGGGTTAGAAAAAAGGACGAACTCCAAGAGACGATACCACCCCTGGCAATAACCAACAAAGTCTGTTCGGGGAGTAATGCTCTTGTCAACTACATTTTAAGGCACTTAAACAGGTATATCGTAGTTCCGTAAAAAAATAAAATATGCATCGAAGCAACATTCACAAGTACAAGTCTTCGGAGTTGTTGGTCTGTACAATCCTGTACATATGTACACTGCTACGGGAAGTCGCCTCCTTCATTATACGGTTGGCCTCGTCAACTTCACTCCCTACGAGAAAGGAAAACAGGTTCGGAGTTGGACAATATCTGTGAGGGAGGGGATCGGTTAATACCACAGGGACCAGCAGTTAGCGTAATGGCTATGTCGCTGGACTCCCATGTAGTTGACCGCGGTTCGAGTCCCGGACCCGGTGGCTTAAACTCACACTGGGCGTGTGTGCGTGCGTGCCCAAGATCCCAAGAGGAGAATGGAGGACAAGGGATTGCGGCGTGGCCATCCCACCTGGGGGGTGATTTCTCGCTTTCTATCTCTCTGTCTCTCTCTGTCTGTCTGGCAAGCACACGCGCCCTACAGCAAAAACCTCTCAAAAAAAAATTAATACCACAGAATTTATGCTATTAGCTGGAAGAAGAGGTCCACCCAGATAGCATTATAGAACTACTCATCCAAACCTCTGGATACAAACATTTTCCCGCACTCTTCCCTGGCCAGCAGACTCTGTCATCTCCCTCAGTCTCATCTGGCTACTCCTCCTGTCCCATGGGCACCACTTGGCGGCCTTGGGTCTCAGTCAGGATTGCTTGCAAAGCAGAAGAGGTGCTTTATGGAGGTCCTGAGGATGACTCTGTTTATTTATTCTAGAAGTCAAATGTGATGGTTATACTCCAGGCCTTCTGGATTATTCTATATTAGCCATGGACCCTTGGTTTGGAGTTGGTTTTTGTGCAAAGGGAAATGAACATCAGATAATTGAGTCTTTTTGGAAACACTCCTGTTACCCTGTAGTATAAACTCCAGAGCTCTTAAATATTTAGTAGGGGAAATCACTGAGTAATATGGTGTTTACTATGCTGCATATTATTGAAAAGAGTATCAGGATGGACAAGTAATTTTCTTCACTCTTTGTCAAATTGATAGGTACAAATTCTGACCAAATATGCACAGATCCATTGATAAACATAAACAAATGTAGAATGGAAGTTTTCAAAGGGGATCAATAGTAGAAGAAACAGAAAGGTACTAAAATGGGGACCAGCAGATGGTGTAATGTTTCCATCACTGGACTCCCATATAGCTGACCACAGTTTGAGTCCCGGACCTGGTGGCTTAAAACTCATACCAGGCATGTGTGCATGTGTGCTCTAAATCCTGACAGGAAAATGGAGAAAGGGGGATTATTTCTTGCCTTCTGTCTCTCTGTCTCTCCAGTGAGTGCATGCGTCCAAAGAGCTCTCAAAACAAAACAAGGTAAGGTAGTAAAGTACCTTCACCAACTCTGGGTAGGGGACTCAGAACCTGGTCAAGGCCGTGTGACGATCCCTCACGGGATGTGCTTTTGCTTTCCCTCTTTTCCTCTCTCTCTTTCCTTCTGCCTCTCTCTGGCGAGTGTGTATGCCTCTTGTAACTTAAAAAATAAAAAAAAAAAATCCATCCCCTGTCCTGGGTGCAGGATGGCTCTGCTTAGCATGCACAGAGCTCAGTGGGAGGTACCGTAGCTATTTCTTTCTCAGGATATAAGGACATGGCACAAGCACTTTGCTGCTGCATGGCTCTTCTTTCCACACATCTGGTAACAGTTGCTGCCTCGTTTATAGACAAAACCAAGTCCTACAAGCCCAAGCCCAGGCCAGCTCCATCACAGCTACCGTGTTTTATGTATCATTCCAACTTCTTTATTTTTAGAGAGAGGTTTTCTTTTTTTTTTTTGCTCTAGGGCATGTGTGCTCACTGGAGAGACAGAGGGAGAGAAAGTAAGAAATCACCCCTGAGGGTGGCTGGCCACACTGCAATCCCTTCTCCTCCATTCTGCCCTAGGGATTTGGGACAGGCACATACATGATCCTGGCATGAGTTTCAAGCCACTAGGTCCAGGATTTGAATTGTGGTCAACCAGGTGGGAGTCCAGCGCCTTAACCACTACTCTACCTGCTGGCCCCATCATCATCCAACCTCTTGGGAATCACTTAGTTTCCTTTATTTTGGTTGCTACTTCAAGAAATCAAGTCCACAGAGATTTACCATGGAATGAGATGCTAAAGTTAAGTGTGATTAAAGGAACACTCCTTTGCTGTTTAAATTTTATATTGTTAAAGCCAAAACATAGTCTTGCCATTCATAGAAGTTATTATAGGTCTAGAAAAAAAACAAAAACAAAAATGAAGTACGGTATTCTGGATAAAGCCAGGTCCTATCCTATTTAGAAAGGCACACAAAGTCAGGACACAGTGTAAAGAGTGGGTGGGGCCCTGGGGCAGAGCGGGTACCTGTTTCGAGTATGTTTAGAAAAACTTTACTCCATGCAACATGCCCTTACTGGAAACAAATTAAGAAGAGTTTTTAAGGGCTGGTTCTGTGGCTTGGTGGTTCACACAGCTGGATCCCACATGGGTGACCACAGGGTTCAAATCTCAGACCTGGCATCTTAAAAAACATGCCAAGTATATGTATACACATTTCCAAAATCCCACAAGGAGGGAGAAATGGAGGAGAAGGGATTGCAACGTGGCCATTCCTCATGGTAGGACGGGAGCAGGGGGTGTGCTTTCTCCTTTCTCTGTCTCTCTCTCTGGGGAGCACACACACCCTCTAGGGAAAAAAAAAACTTTCAAATGCAGTATTTGAAGTATAAGTGTCTTTTATAACAATTCAAAATACTTAATCCTCAACTCTCTTGTTCAAATTGGAATGTACCAACGTACCATTATTGTACCTGGTTAAGAACACACGTACTTGAAAACGAGGACTAGTTAGCGAAAGCTGAAGGGCATGACCTGTTCACACTCAGGAACCTCATTTCGATCTAATTCGGATCTACAGATGATCTTTCTAGAGTCTCACCTTCTGCCTTGACACCATCCAAGACTTGATCGTTGGCACCAACACGCTTCCCAGGAGGATCTGAGCTGGGTGATAGATGAGCAAGGGAACGGATATCAAAGAGAGGTGCTCGTGGCCCGCAAACACGATCTTCAGCATGGGGATTCCTGACGAGCAAACGAGACAGAAAACCTAGAGGCAGATTCACTTTGCCATCCATTTGAAGACACGCTCCATTAAAATCAGAATTTTGGAATAGGTTATTACCAAAGTTCCCCAAAGGTATTCCCAGAACTGAAATGAGAAGGTCTCAAATGAGTCACCAAATCTTCCCATCTTCCTCTCCCTAAACAAAGCTCTAAGCTCTAACTCGAATAGATTGAAGTGAAAAGGGTGATCTCTGAGGACACCAGTAACTCTCCATGCTAATTTGTGGTCTATCTCAGAAGGAGAGAGAATATCGTGTGTAATAAAGTTGTTTCAAGAAGGCTGTGAGGGCCATCAGGTGGCATAGTGGTTCAGGTGCTGGACTTCCACATGGTTGACTGTGGTTCGAATCCTGGACCTGGTGGCTTGAAACACACTTGGTGTGGGTAGGTACGTGCTCAAAATGAGGAAGAAGGAATTGCAGCATGGCCATCACCCCTGGGGAGTAATGTCTCACTTTCTGTCTCTCTGGCAAGTGCATACGCCCTATAGCAAAAATCTTAAAACAAAACAAAACAAAAAAAGACTAAAAAATATTGGTAAAGCATGGGACAGTCTATTGGTCTATAGGGAGATCTGCCTGGCAACCTTGCGGAGGCCCAGAGCTCACTTTTGTGGGGTGAAAGAAAATGGAACATAATCTACGGTATAGACTTTCATAAGTAGGAGGGTACTTCAGTCAAACGAACAGTAACAAAAGCTTTCACATGTTCTCTTTTGGCACCGAGGATCTCAAAGTGCTTTCCAATTGTCAAGCAAGGCTTGTGCAATTTTGTATACGGCAGGTGAATTGTAAAATTAACACTGAATGTTTAAACCCCACAGTAGAGCTCTTAATGGAACTCAAATCAATGAGTACTACTTAGCCAGTCTACCACTGTTTTCTACCAAGGGCAGGGTTAGTCTATTTTGGAAGCAGCTGTTTAAGAGAGAGCTTCTCTAACGAATGAAATCCAGACACTAGCAGTTTTACTGTTACTACCAATTGTTTTCATATGGCCAAGGGTTTCAGAATTGCTGTGTACCCATGTCAGCCTTTTTCAACTGGATAGCTTTATTAGCTTAGCTTTCTTCTTGTTTCCTTGAGAATGGCTTTGGAAAAGGACCCAAGGTCCTAAACGTGCGCAACGCTGGGACATAAATAACATTTTATTATAACACAACGAGGAACGCTCAGCTTTTTCAATTATTTTTACCTTCTAATAAATTTCAAACCTTTATGCAAAAATGTATTTCATGGCTGCTTTCCTTTTCACAGCCTCGCATATCACCGCTATAAAACGAAAGCACTCAACTCTTCCCAAACATAAAGTCTCTCTTAGAGCTCCCAAAGTACATGCTGAGATTTTTTGCAGTTTCTGCCTTCACAATAACATTAAAAAATAATAATAAAATAAAAGAGTTTTCTGGTTCAAAAATAATAAGCTGTAAACATCCATTTCTTATGGAAAAGCAGGATCTGATACTATAACTTAGGGAAGTTATAATAATGAAAGGATATTAAGACCTGAATATGGGGCCAGCAGGTGGTGTGGTGGAAAAAGTGCTGGATTCCCACGTGGCCAAGCATGGTTCAATTCCCGGATCTGGCAGCTTCAAACTCATTCTGGGTGAGTGTGTGTGTATGTGTGCCCAAACTCCCAGGAGAAGAATGGAGGAGAAGGGATTGCAATGTGACAATCTTCTGGGGCGGGGGATGTTTTTTCTCACTTTCTCTCTCACAGCCTCTCTCCTGGAATGTGCACACACCCTATTGCAAAGACAAAAACAAAAACAAACAAAAACAAACAAAAAGACCTAATTAGAACTTCTCCTGTTTCTAAGAGATTTTAGTCATTCCTTGGCCCAAAGAGTTGATGCTAAGGAGTTGAAGGATAGGGGTGGAGAAAAAGTGTGTGTAAAAGAAGAGAGTGACGGACACAGGGAGATACTCTGTCCCTAAAAATGATACGAGCAGGGCTTTCTGAACCCAAATTTGAGGACTAAGGCTGCTGGGCTAAATCATCCGAACTTTCCTTTCTTGGCTAAGAATCTGGGTTCTGAGGAGCCAGCAGTTGGTATGGTGGTTAAGGTGCTGGATTCCCACATGGCTGATTGTGGTTCAAGTCCTAGACCCAGTGACTTGAAACTGACGTGGGGCACATGTGTGTGCGTGCCCAAATCCTGAAAGGAGAATAGAGGAGAAGGGACTGTGGTATGGCCATCCCCCGGGGTGTGATTTCTCACTTCCTCTCTGTCTCTGTCTCTCTTTCTCTGGAAATCACATGTGCCCTATAGCAAAAATCTATCAGGAAAAACAAAATCCGGTTCTGTGTAATTTTTCAGCAAGCTTAAGTGAGCTCAAAAGAAAAGCCACAGGAACAGCCCCAGGAGTTGCTGCTACGATAAGTAAACAACAATAAAGAGAACTGATCGCAAACTATACAACACATCTAAATATAAGCAACATAAACAATTTGCTTGGAAGTGATAAAGCAGGCAATGCAGATAACAATAAAAATAGTAATGTTAAATGTTAACAGGGACCGAGGGATTATGACGTGATGTGTTCTGCCCTGTTCCCGCAGTAACTGAACTAAGTCTCCTGCTAACCTTCCATAACTGATGAGAGAAACGAAGGAAAGCAGGGCTCGGGAAACTTCCATTGGTGGAGTCCAGACTGCAACTCAGCCTCTGCATTTCTAGTTCTCATCTGGGGTCAGAGCAATAATGCAGCTCTGGAACTCACTCTCCTTGGAGCCTTGGAAATACTTTGAGGAGCAGCTCCACTGCAGCATGTCCCTGTGGCTGCATGAGGTGAAAAGTAAGCCACTGCTTGGGCTGCTGCTAACAGGAGCAGGGGCCATGGATCCAAAGACATAGCCTAGTCTTATCTTCGAGCATCTTCTGGTACGTTCATGACCTTTACCTTTTATGGACTCTAACATTAATGTGTATGAAACTCTCTTTGCGCCCTGTGCTGGCTCTTCAGCTCTTCACTGACATTATCTTTTTCTTCTTTTCTTTTTTTAATGAAACATTTATTTATTTATCTATTTATTTGTTGTGATTTTCAAGCTGCTGGGTCCAGGACTCAAACCATGATTGGGAATCCAGCGCCTTAACCGCCATGCCACCTGACAGAGTAAGAGAAAGAGAAAGTGAGAAGGTGAGCCACCAGGTCTGGGATTTGAACTGTGGTCGGCCATGTGAGAGTTCAGTCCCCTTAACCACCATGCCACCTGCTGGGCCCTTACCTCTCATCTTTAAACACACCCTTGGCTCACCGCTCCCATGAAGGGGCTGGGGCCATGCAACATCAGTTCTCTGTTTAGACGCTTCCCGCAAGGTCCTGCAGTAGGGGCGCTGGAGGGAGGCTGGAGCTGGAGAGGGGTTTCCAGCAACAACAGCTTTGTGGGGCGGGGCGGCTGGCTCCAGCCTGTGGCTCCATGTGCCCCTGAGAGTTACCAGCCCTGGAAGGGCAGTGCCCCTCCTTGGGGATTCAAGTCTTGGTTCTTCCCCTTCTTCCTTCAAGCCGGGGTTGAGAACCCCAACTACCTCCCTTTGTCCCAGCTTCATTCACTCTCCCTGCAGATATTTGGGTTTTCTTGCACTGGAGCAATTCCCTATTCCACAGGGGTGGATTCTGTTTCCCTGAAGGACCTTGGTAGTCCTCTTCCTGCCTTGTCCTATATGACAGACATCTGCCTTCCTTGAGAAAGGGTGGGGACACATAGTGACTGGCAGCTGTTGCATACAGTTGTCAAATTAGGCAGGACTTTCCCCTACCACTTCGTGTGCCTGCAATACCCTTTTGCTAGTCATTAATCAAATTTCCTATCACCGCCTCTTTGGGACTAATGTTAAAAATATGATTGAAAGCAATATATCAGAGGGAAAAAAAAAACAACAACAAAACCCTTAGTTTTCAGGGATCAAGGCCCAAGTCCTTTAGCATGTCCTGTGTCACTCAAATATTCACAAGTCAATCATGTGGCAAGGGGAGGGACCCTCCAGTGATCCAAGTCAGATGATTATTTGTTTTGGGAACCCCTATTTTTCCTTGGTCTTAAAGAGCATGTGCACTCACCAGAGAGAGACAGAGAGATAGAGAGATGGAGAGGAGGAAGCATCCCCCAGTGAGGGATGGTCATACCGCAATCTCTTTTCTATTTCTCCTTCTTTTGGGGATTTTGGGCACACATGCACAAATGCCAAGCATGTTTTTCAAACCTTCAGGTCAGAGACTCGAATTGTGTAGTCAGCCATGTGGGATCTGGCTCCCTTAACCACCAGGCCACCAAGTCAGCTTCAGTCTTAAAACCTATTTCACTCTCTGACCATTCAGTTACCTACTTTCCTTTTCTTTCTTTTTTCTTTCTTTCTTTCTCTCTTTCTTTCTTTCTTTTTTTCTTTCTTTCTTTCTTTCTCTCTCTTTATTTACATTTTTAAAAATACATTCAGTCACATTATTTAGCTTACAAGGTGATCATTTCAATATATGAATATTTCTTCCGGTTGAGTTGATCAAAATATAACAACACTACCTCCCCGTCTCAACAATGCTGTCTTTGTATCCCTCCTCCAAATGTTCTTCCCCAGCCCCCACTCCTCCTCTGGCATTCACATCCACCTCTTGTGTTTGTACATCCTTTAGCCCGTGAGTTTCAGTTATAGAGTGCAGACATTCGGTATATATTAAGTGGGGACATACAGTGTCTCTCTCATAGTCTGGTTTGCTTCACTCAGCAGTAAATCTTCCATATTCTTCCACTTTCTGTCAAAAGCCAGGGTTGTGTTGTTCTTAATAGCTGAATAGTATTCTACAGAGCATATGTGCCACCCTACTTTCCTTTTCAATGAGGAATTTTTTTTACAAGTTCCTATTCATCTTGACTTTCCTTTTTACAGCTTTCTTCCAGTCTCTTCTTCACCTCCCTCCCCTGTGGTCCCAGTAGAGCTCTGACTCAGAGGGTTTTCATTTTCTCCGAGGTCAGAGTAGAGAGGGAAGTTGGACAAACAGAGGGAGACTAACTTTTCAGGTGAGAGTGTTCCATGCGACCGTGGCATCATTTGGAAGTGCTGAGTTTGTTCCCTCTGCTTTAGGGCATCTCTGCCCTGTGTCCAACATTGTCTGGCCAATTGGAAACCGAATAGAGAGAAGGTGGAAACTTCCTAAAAGCCACCACCCTCACCACATTCTGACGTCTTCATCTTGCCCATGAACTGGGCAAAATTTTATCTTCAAATCAAATCAGAGCAAATTAGCTGTACCTCTTGCTTCAGATGCCTCTGAAATTCTCTGCTCTTTTGTCCTCTTTGCTCATTTTTTAATAATGATCCCTCACTTAGTCACTCAACTAGCACTCATGTAACTGAGTAACTAACTCCTCTGTGTAAGAGCTAGGCATGCTGGGAAGCAGAATGTGACCTGACTGCATTGCATAACTTACTTGGGCACTTCAGTGCCCACCCACACTGCCGCCCCCACCACCTTCCTGGGGAGCATTGTCTGCTCTGGGATGCGCTTCCCACACTCTCTCAACCTCAGCCTCTCTGCCTCTAGGCTTGTCCTGTCCAAGCCATTTTCCACTCTGTGACCAGAGGGAGCACCCTAAAGTGCAAATCTGATTATGTCATCAAGCAGGAACTCAACACGGGAGAGGCTCTTCAGTGTGGCGTACAAGGTGACCTGGCCCTGACCTTTGCCCTTCCTCCCTCTGCAAGTCACTCCTCTGCTCTTCAAACTCTGCACTCCAGCCACAATGAGTACCTCATGGTTCCTCCCACTCAACCTGGCCCTCACGCCAGCTCCATCTGTCTCTAGGCCTTTGCATCTCTAGGTCCTTTGTCTAGACTGTCCATCAGCCTCATCTTGACCTGTACAACTCTCCAACCCTTTAGCTCTCAGTTCCTGAGTTACCTCTTTCTGGAAGCCATCCTCAACATTCCTGAGCTGGCTTTTGGATCCTCCCTGCTCCCCGGAAGCCCTGCACTTACTGTCCTTATTACTACGGCCTCTTTGTGGGTTTCTCTCACCAAGTTTCAGGCTTTGCAGGGTCAGCGACGATTTTTCCTTCATCTCTGAGCAAACGCGAGGCGCTCAGGAAAGAGTGTGCTGAATGAATGATTTTGTGTGTTTTTCCCTATTCCATCATAAAGTTACTGAGCCGACTATCACTCCATTTCCACTCCATTCGCTAATTAGAAACAAAAAATAGCAATAATTTAAAAACCCAAACAAACTAAAGAGTGTGCTGATTGAATGATTTTGTGTGTTTTTCCCTATTCCATCATAAAGTTACTGAGCCGACTATCACTCCATTTCCACTCCATTCGCTAATTAGAAACAAAAAATAGCAATAATTTAAAAACCCAAACAAACTTACTAGAAAGAGTTTTCTTTTTAAAGTAAAATTTAAATCTAGGACTCTTTTCATCTTGCTATCACTGCAGTAATATAAATGAAGCAAATTAATTTTAATGCT
The DNA here is from genome assembly GCF_000334495.1 of Tupaia belangeri chinensis. Classification (NCBI taxonomy): domain Eukaryota; kingdom Metazoa; phylum Chordata; class Mammalia; order Scandentia; family Tupaiidae; genus Tupaia; species Tupaia belangeri. Next base: position 1,406,861 of record NW_006159562.1, on the reverse strand, counting down.
CCCAGGTACTGATGCTGTGTCACCATGGTTGACAGGATTCAACTAGACTTTATGAGATGGCATTTGACTTTATGGAAGTGAACACTATGCACGCATTTACAATTTTACAGGGACTTTAAGCTGTCATGCTGAAAAATGTTTATAAAACATTAATCAAAAAATGCCTCTTTAATACAATGCATTGTCTGAAAGATGTTAGAAGGCGCATATTGTAAATGGATTCTTTTTCTGACTAAAGTAATTTCCACCGAAAGCATTTCCCCGTTGCTCTACAAGTACACTGTGTGGATAGATGAAGAGCACTTTCTCAGCACATTACTACCTGATCCAAACACTTGGGAAATCACTAATGTACAGCATGCCATATTTCCATGTCACACATGACACATTCGTCTAAAATTATCCAACAGAGTTTGACACTGCGGCACATTCCATAAGCAGGGCTTTCAACTGACATATGCCAAGTAGGAACTTCAAGTAAGAGCTTTTTTCTTCTAACAAGCAAGTAAGGGTTTTCTTTTATCCTATACCCAGGATGGAAAGGATAAAACAATATGTACAAGAACAAGATCCTCCCCCCCCCATTTTAAATATGTTTATTTTATGTTCTCTGAATAAGAAAACTCCCTTTGTATCAGAGTTGGAACAATGACTACTTTCTATTGGGTGGATGGTCTCGAATTCTTCCTGCAGAAATGGATGTTTTTCTTCCTGGATTAAATGTGGACTTTGATTTAACCCCGACTGAAGGCTGCTCTACTGTTGACCATACCAAAATGATCCACTTTATGTCGTTGTTCAAACACATCCTGTAGGTGCATGACTGTCTCGTGATTCATTCATGTATACCCTTACTCATTCCAAGAATACTTGGCAGGGCGGGGTGGGGGGAGTCAGCCCATGGTGTGATAATTGGGCGACTGGATCCTATGAGGCTGACTGGGTAGTTAGAGTTCTGGACCCGGAAGCTTAAGAAACATGCCAGGTGTGTGTGCCTACCTGCCCAGGGTTCCAAAGGGAGGGAGAAATGAAGAAGAGATTGTGGTGTGACCATTCCCCATGGGAGAGTGATATCTCTTTCTGTCTCTCTCTTCCTCCAGCGAGCACACACATTCTCTGGCAAAATTTAAAATTACTTTGGGGTTCCTGCTATTGTGAGTTACTGTTCTACACAGACTAGGGCCTGGGATGAGTGGGTGCAGTTTTCAGGCCAGCATGGCCTAGGGCAACTCCTACTGTCACTAACTTACACAGTTTCTTCAACTCAAAGCTTGGGGGATCATTGTGACAGATCCCATTTGCCTCTCTGTCTCTGGATCAAGTAGATGCTTTCCTCCACATTAACCATTCCCTTTTACCCAGTCTTCACTGCCATCTTCATAATTCAGTTCCTCACAAAATCAGATCTCCTGATGTACCTCCTTGTGTTCAGTTTCTTCCCCTCATCAATCCTACAGACTCCAGCCAGATTAATCTTCCCCAAACCCACATTAATTAAAGCCAACACTCTATTCAAGAACTGCAATGACTTTTCAGTGCTCATTCATCAAATCCTCTGTCCATTCAACTTCAGTATAAAACAATTACTGGGCCAGCTCATGGCGTGGTGGTTAAGACAGCCATCCCACATAGCTGACCATGTGGTTTGAGTCCTGAACCTGGGGGATTGAGAAACACACATGTGCATGCAAGTCCAGAACCCTGAAAGGAAGGGAAAATGGAGAAGAGACTGTGGCATGACCATTTCCCAAGGCGAGTGCTTTCTCACTTTCTCTTTCTCTCTCTCTGTCTCCCTCTGGTGAGCGTTTGTGGCCTCTGGCAAAAAATTTTAAAAAAATTACTATTACTACTAATTGTGTAAATACTACTCCATGCTATGAGTTTTGACTGCATTATCTCCTTTAATTTGTACAATAACCCTATGAAGTAGGTAGCAGTCTTCTCACTGAAAGATGGGAAAATTGAGGTTTAGAGCACTTACGAGTATCACGCCTAACTCGAACACCTGGTAGGAGGTAGAAGCAGAATGGACCTCAGTGTATTTACTTTCAATCACGAAGCTACGTTGATTTCATTAAACTCAACTTTGAATTGTTAGTTGCTGTCCCAGGCTCAAGTCTAGCACTGTCTGGTTTTTGTAAAAGCCAAGTCCTACCTGGATATTGTCCCTTCTCCCCATGTACCTAGGGCTTACAGGTTCCATCAAGGTCCAGTTTTATCTTTTCCTCCATCACAAAGGTGGCCTTCTTACTGATTCCTTTATCTTTTGCAGAAGAAAGGCTTTCTTCCTAGTGGCATCACATAATCTTGCATTTGATTATGTCGCCATTATTATCCTTTGTGTAGGTTTTGGTTTCTCTTGAACATAGGCAAAGTATTATATTTTCATTTTAATCTCCTACAATGTTTAAGCACAAGGTTGGAACTCAATACATACATGAGTGATTTTTTTAAGAACGAGTGCTAAAGTAATGTTCCCTATGCTGAAGAAGATGGGATTTAGAACAAATACTAGTTGCTTCACCAGACTTTAAAGAGAATGCATTCACATACCCCTCTGGGAGAGGATTATGTTTCACAGGGCAAAAATATATTTGATGTGGCAAGAAGGAAAGAAACTGGATGAGCAAAGGACAAAATTTAAATGAGTATTGAAGTGTGAAGGAAGACAAGGGCTATATTAAAAAGCACCCTTTGTGTCTTTATGTGTGTGTGTGTGTATACACATACCTACATATACATATATATATACACACACACACACACACACACACACACACACACATAGTCTTTAATTTTATGATTTGCTATTTACATTTGATCATTGTATATTCCTATAGCACACAATATATTTTCCAAGGCACAAATTTAGTATGGCATAATCAAATCAAGAATATTACCATAAACATCATTTTCAATTGAGAACTTTTTTGTTTTTTTTTTTGAGAGATTTTGGCTATAGAGCACATGTGCTCACTGGTGAGAGATAGAGAAAGTAAGAAATCACCCCCCCAGGAGGATGATCACACTGCATTCTCTTCTCCTCTTGGGATTTTGGGCATGCATGCACTCTTGTCTGTGAGTTTCTAACTGCCAGGTCCAGCCATGTGGGAGTCCAGTGCCTAAAACACGACGCCATCTGCTGGCCCTCAACTGAAAGCTTTAGTCTTTTATCTGTGAAGAGTTTTTTTTTTCCCTGAGCCCCTCCCACCCTCCCTCTACTGAACTCTCCTCTCCCATAGAGCTTCTGGGAGCTGCAATTGTTTTCCTTACTATTACAGCCCAGATCCTTCTGTTTCTTAAGAAGTCTAATATTGCACTTACTTTCCCACTTAGCTAAGACATAGTAGACTCTAAGCACCTGGTTGGCTTCCTGTCTTGCAAAACTTCACTCCACTGAATGCACATGACTTGTTTTCCATTTAAATGCTTGCTCAGACTTTTCACTGAATTCTGGGGAGAGCGGCTGGCAACTCTGGGATCCAGTTGCTTCTCTCCTCAGTTGTCATGGCGATTTCCCACTTTTGTTGAGTTTGTTCTTAGTTAGAAACATCCATAAGTTTACTATCCAAAGGTCCTACACATTATTATTTGAATTCTCTCTTTCTACTTGGTGAATCTCTCAGGAAAGCTCTTGTTTGCCTTTAAAATGCTTTGGGATGGATGATCTGTTCCATTATAAGGTAACCCAGAAAGGCTGCTGCCCTTGGAGGATATCAGTCAGTCACTGCAAACATTGCTAAGTGCCAGTCTCTGTGTCCCCTTACTCATCACACGTGCCTGAGCACATGAGAGCATGCACACATGTGTGCAAGTGCACATACACACACACACATGCACACGCTTTCTCTTTGGAGACAAAATAGTCACAGAAAATCAGTCGCTGGCATTGATTATTCTCAGTTACTACCCAAAGGGGCAATTATACAGTTTCTCAAGCACAAAATGATGCCATGATTGGGTATAACAGTGGTTTGGGAATTTGGTTAGAAAAGGCTTTTGGTTAGGATTATCCTATAGCAAGCTCGTTTTCATGAATAAGAGCTGTCTTTTCATGCAGGGATGTCTCATTTAGTGTATCTGGTGGCTGTGTGGTGAGCAGTTCGGAAGCGTGAATTGGAGTCAGAATCCTGGGTCGGAAGCCTGTCTGACCTTCCTCCCTGGGGGGTGATTTCTCACTTTCTCTGTCTCACCGTGTACCAGATGTGGGTCTGTAGTCAGACAAGTTAGCTTCATTTTCACATCTGGTGAAAGTAATGAAAGTAAATGAATAGTATGCACATCTGGTAATAGTAAGTAATTATCTGTATGTGGTAGACACTCTTGTTTTTGTTTTGTTTTGTTTTAGAGAGAGACTTTTGCTATCGAGTACGTGCACTTGCCAGAGAGACAGAAAGCAAGAAATCACCCCCTGGGGAAAATGGCCATGACACAATTGAATTGCCGCTGACTATGTGGGAGTCCAGCGATGGACACTCTTCCAGGTGCCGCAAATACACCAACAAGCCCCTGCCACCGTGGAGCTCACGGTCTCACTCGTTTCGCAGGAGTGAAGACAGAGAGGGCCACGGCGAAGCTGGCCACGAGCAAACTCTATCCAATAACAGAAGCGAGGCATGGGCAAGGGGGGGATGCAGTGCTGCTCTGTAGGAAAATGTCCTCCAGAATGGATTCAGTGAGCTCTTTGGCTATTCTAACTCGTTTGCCTCTCAAGGGGGTGTCAAGTGGAAGACCCCCAATTCAGGCTGATGGGGATGGTGTAGTCTGCCACCCACCAGAGGCCTGCTGGATCAGTTTGGCCCAGCACTGTAGTGTGGCTCTTTGGACCAGGCAGTGTTTCGTCCTCACGGATCTCAGAGCTGCCCTCTGGCTGTAGTCCAGGCTGTTCTAGGATGACCCCCAAACCTATTCTAGGGCCTTTCAAAGGTTGGCTTCCAACTTTCTGCACAGTCCCTGGGAAAGGGGACAGGATGTCACATATCAGGTGACCTTCTCTTGTTGCATCCCCACCTAAAATAACTGTTTTTTTTGCTCAAATTCTTTGGGGTATTTTAATACACAGATTGTGCTGCGTTTCCATTCTCAATGGATTTCTTTTTTCTTTTTCTTTTCCAAAAGTTTATTTATTCCTTCAGAGAGCGAGAGAGACAGACAGACAGAGAGAAATTCCCAACAAGGTCTTCGTGTCACAATCCACTGCTAGCTTCAACTAGCCAGGATCCAGGCCTGTGCCCACCGTGGCTGGCCAGTGGTCTGAATCTTCCTTGCTCCCCCATTCGTTCTGTGTCCACCTGACTTTAACTGAAAACTCCTGCCCTAATATCTCTGGTCTGACCCTACCACGGCATCAGCACAGATGTTGCTTTATGAGACAAAAGAAAATATTTTTATCCTTTTTATACAAAGAGTCATTCCAAATGAAGTGCAGTGAAATGACATATGCAAATTAGAGCTCACTAGTGGTTTTCTCAGCGTCCCAGGGTTGAGTCCATGGAATCCATGTTGATTCAGCATCTCCGAATGGCCGGTACACAAAGACAACAGCCGCAGCTCTGAGATGTCTGACAAACCCCTCTGCAAGACCTCTGGCAGAAGAACAGGCTAATCTTGCACCAGTTTAATGGGCAGGCCCCAAAGGAATCTTAATTCCCAAACTCTAAAGCCTGAAAACGTCATGTGGTGAGCTCTGTAGGTAGCATATGAGAGGGAAAGGACACTTTGAAGTCAACATGGGAGCTATCAGCCAAGTGCGCTCCACAGATTGACCCTGGCAGCCCCTTGACTGTCCATAAGGGACTGCTTTCTCACTGGGCCTCAGAACTGTATTCTTGCTACTCCTCCCTTCTGCAACTAGAAAAATCTTAAGCACAAATTTCCTTTTTCTTTCTTTTTAGTTTCTACTATAGGATACATGTGTTTGCTGAAGAGAGACAGAGAGAGAAAGAGAGAGAAAGAGTAAGAAATTCCCAGGGTGGGGGGATTGCCACACTGCAATCCCTTATCCTCGATTTTCCTCTTGGGGATTTTGAAAACACACACATATGCTGCTGGCATGATTTTCAAGGCCCTGGGTCCAAGACTTGAACCATGTAGTCAGCCATGTGGGACCCAATGCCTTAACCTCCATGCCATCTATAGGCCCAAGCTTAGACTTCTTTTCTGAGGTAGTTTGGAAGTAAATATTTAGCTGTGCCAAATAGCTGTTTAGACAGAACTCTCCTGAGAGACTTCTTCCTTCATATTTCAAAATCATAATTCAAAAATACACCTTTACTCAAAAAGAATTAGTCCTAGAGGGAGAAAAATGAGCAAATATAGGGTTACAACAATTAAGTTGTCGGAAAAGTCATGACACATTTTTGCATATTTTTTTGATGCAAAAAAAGAGAGCAGTATTCATGTTTTAGTCTTTCACGCTTTATATAGGATTTCAGAAGCCATCTCTGAAGTTCATGGATATTTCTGTTTTTTCATTTCTGGTTGACAAGGCAGAAAACCGAATGGAGGAAATAGTTACACCATGCTTATGATGTGCCCGGTGCTGTTCTGATGGCACACAAAGATCTGCTCATTCATTTATCATGTCCACGATGTGAGCAAAGCTAATGTTGTTATTCCCATTTCTCAGATGAGGAAACAGAGGCAGCGAATAAGTAAAAATGTACTCACAGCCCTACACAGCTGAAACACACAACTGAGAGGATAACACAAAACCACTGGCCCGGAGTCTGTGTTCTCCTCCAGGCTGGGTAGCTGAAATGCCAGAGGTGGTCATTTGTCGGGTACTTAGAACCCTAGGAAAAGGGACACCTGATAATATTAACACAGAAAAGTGGGCAGGATCCATAACCTAGTGGTTAAAGGAGGGGGATCCCACATGGCTGACAGCATTTCCAGTCCTGGCCCCGGTAGCCTGAATGTGCTGGGCACATGTGCTGGAATACACGAATACCCAGCAACATGGAGAAAAGGACGGGAAGGGATTGTGGTGTGCCTATGCCCCCCCTGGGGGATGCTTTCTCCCTCTGCCTCTCATTCTCTCTCTGGGATTTAGGGGAAACGAAAACAAGAGTGGTTGATGACCATTTTTAGCCTATTAGGAAAATTAAAGATTCTGTTTTAACTGTCAGTTTACCTGAGCTGTAATCCTATCACTGTGCTAAAAGTTTCATGTAAATAAAGATGCCAGAAAAAAAACGAAAATGAGCATCTGGTGTTATTCCTATTTTGAAACAGGTATGTTCTGATTGGAAAAGATGTTTAATGAATGGCCTGAGCCGACTCGCCAGATGCCGACGCTGAAACATTTAACTCTACCAATCGAAGGTGTCTGCCTCAGAAGATGAGGTACACCCTCGTCTGTCTAGTCAGACAGGAGTCACTGGAGGAGTAATTAGCAAACGGGGAATTCAAGAATGGATTAAAGAACTGAGCCATGAAGCCTTCGTTCAAATACTGGCTCTGTCTTCCAGTAGAGGCCACCCTGTTTATGAAGACAAGGTGGGTAGGAAGCAGTAAGATTCCTCTTATTTTCTCTTCTAGGCTGTGGGTGACCAGTTGTTAGTCTCCTAAAGAGAAAATCTGGCTCATGTTCACACTAGTAGGATATAAAAACATAAAAAAACAGAATGAGAATTCGTATTATATGACAAAAGTAGCACAAGGTCATAAGACTATATTTAACATGGTCACCAGCACAGACCTGGCCCTGTCTGACTGGCTCTGGAAAGTCTTGTCTAATTTTACAGACTTATTAAGATTTGTTTTTCTATAAATGAAGAAAAACACTTGGAGCTTGTCAGTCTGAGGCCGTGTGACATGGATGTTCGTTGGTTTTGCCACCGTCCCGCTGCTTACATGTATTGGGACATTGGAAAAGTCATGATGCATTTTTGCATAAAAAGCGATGGAAAAATACATTCTGACTTTTCTGATGACCCAATAGTTTTCTCTAAAATGCTGCATTGATAATCTTCTTATGATAGACATGGAACTTTCAGAAGGCTTCCAAACCTTAGCTAAATGGTAAATGAGAGCACGCTGTGACCCAAATGCACATTAAGTAATTTTTTAAAAGAGGTTTTTGATTTAGGGTGCATGCACTTGCTGGGCAGAGAGAAAAGCAATGAGAAGGAAAGTGAGAAATAACCCCCCAGAAGGGATGACCATGACGCAATCCCTTCTCCTCCGTTCTCCTCCCAGGATCTTGGGCATGCATGCACATGCACCCAGCGTGATTTTCAAGTCACCAGATCTGGGATTTGAACCACGGTCAGTCATGTGGGAGTCTAGCAACATAACTACTATGCCACCTACTGGCCCTGACACATTAACTGTTTTAACATTTATATTTTGTTTCCTTTACCCACATTCTTTTTTAAATTTTTTTTTTTCTAATTTTGCCAAAGGGCACATGGGCTTGCTGGAGAGAGAAAGCACCCTCTGCAGGGAGATGGCCATACCACAATCCCTTCATCTCCACGTCTCCTTCCTTTTGGGATTGTAGGTACAACCACACAAGTCCCTGGCATATTTCTCAAGCTGCCAGGTCTGAGACTCAACTGCACAGTTGGCCATGTGGGATCCAATTGCTTTAACTATCATGCCACCAGCTGACCTGGACTTTTTTGTTTTATAAATTGAGGATGGAACTTTTTGTTTGGATTATAGAACTCCCATGAGCAAGTGAGAAACAGAGACAGCAACTCTAACAGGGTCTTGATGCCCAGAACTATCGCAGTCTCAGCCAGTCCCAGATTATGAGCCCACACATGGCTGGTAGATTCAGGGATGCAAACCCAGACCCTTTCCATCTGGGTCAATCTCACAGAGACCACCCAATGTCCCACACACACTGCAATCATCTCTGGGAGTAATTTTCTTCTTGATGGCATTTGTGTATGAGGAATAAAAACCTCAGAAGAGATGTCTTCTGACATCAAAGAACAACATACTTTTGATTGGGGAATTAATAATCTGATTTACTTACTCTTAGGTCTCTCTTAAAAAAGTTGACTCAGGTTTCTGTGGTTTATCTTGGGTAGAGGCTGCCCTGATAACCTGTTCCTGACTTTTATTAATTCTCGATGATAAAAACTCAAGGACACAGAAAAGGTTTATTACCTGTTGATGATAACATGTACAGTATCCTCAACTGGACTAGGATGGAGTGTATTCATGTTGGGTAAATTCACTTTGCAAGCTAAGTGATGTCTAGTGGTTGGATGTGTAAAATAAAGTAAAAACAAAACAAAACAAAACAAACTCACGGAGTTAAGACTTCATTTAGGAGACTTGTAGGCAGAGGAAGGCATTAAGAAAACCCCTGAAATAACTTTCTGGAACTGATGTTTCTCTCACTTTTCTCCTCTGAATATTTACATCAGTTTTCTCCTTTGAGTACACAGCATAGCTAATCAAGACAAAGATCATTTCCGTTTTCACAAATCAGTACAAATAGTTCATTTTGTTAACAAACGAGTAGGTCTAAGCCTCCTTTGAGTTATTTTCAGAACATAGTAGAGCACCAACGCATACAAATACAGTCAACTAGTCTAATACGGTGGTTTCCAACCTCCGTTGCCCATTAGAATCATCTGGGTGGCTTTTGAAAACTATGATGCCAGGGCCAGTCAGTGGCACAGAAGTTAAGGCAGCTGGATCCTATGTGGTCAACTTCATGGTTCAAGTCCTAGACCTGGCATTGTGTAAAACACTCTGGGTGCATGTGTGTGGAGGCCCAAAGTCTCAAGGGAGAATGGAGGAGAAGGGCTTGCAGCATGGACATCCCCACTGGGGAGTGATTTCTCATTCTCTCTGTATTTCTTTGGCAAGTGCATGAGCCCACTAGCAAATTTAAAACAAAGCAAAACAAGACAAAAACCAAACCTGAAACAATGCTTGGATCTAACCCAAGAGATGACGTTCATAGGTGTGGGGGCAGGGTGCTGTGTCCTTATTAAAAGATTCCCAGGTGATTATTGGTGATTCTAAGTGCACCAGGTTAAAAAGCCAGGACTGCTAGGCCAGCCAGTGGTGCAGCAGTAACACAGTTGGACCCTGTGGTGTGGGACCCACATGAGAAGGTCCAGGTTTGCATCCCAAGGCCTCCCTATGCATGCTGGGGAGTGTGTGCATGTTCATGAGCAGGGGGCAGCTGAGGCTGGGGGTGGATCGTGGCATGAAGACCCTGTTGGAGGTGATCTCTCTTTTTCTCATGGAAGAAATGAATAAACTTAAAAAACAAGCTTCCTGTGGAAAAAAAGGAAGAAAGCCAGGACTGGTAATAAGGTAGAGCAAGAAGACTAGGAGGTGGGAAGATGGACCACCGTGTGCCAGCTCTGCCTTTTACTCACTGAGTGAACAGGATGAGTTACATGACCTCTTTGAGGTTTGGTTTTCTATAATAGTTGGGTAGTGAGGTCAATCATACCATTATGCAGGGTTGTTGTGAAGATTATAGAGAACATAAGACAAGGGCCTAACACAGTGCCGGGTCAGTACCAAGTAAAGGGCTGGGCCCTTCTCTCAGTGCTTCGGTGTCTTCACATCTACTTCCTGATTTCACGGTCACTTCAATCTTGCAAGACTGGAGGGGAATATGGACTTGCAGGTGTGGTGGTCTAACCTAGCTAATCTAGACTTTCATTGTATTTTCAAAATAATTCCATGTTCTTTCTATTAGGTTGTCAGAAAAGTCATCACTTATTTTTGGGTGGAAAAACATAGAGAAATATGTCATGACTTTCTCTACAGCCTAATATTTTCCGGAGAATCTCAGGTTCTCGTCCTTGACTCTTTTCTCTTCTATCTGTGCCCTCTTTAGGTGACAGATTCAAATAACATCTCTAGGCTGAAATCTCCAGTTTGGGTTTAGAACTCCAGACTCCATTGATACAAAAAGGCATCTCAAACTTAATGTGTGTAAAGTGAACCCCTCAGCTGTGCCCACATCTCTCATTCCTCACAATGATCTGCTCCTCTGCCGTGTTCCCTGATCTAATAAATGGCAACTCCAGCCTACAGCTCCTCAGCCAAATCTCTTTAATTCCTCTTTCTATTATACATATAGGCAGTTCATGAGCAATTCCTAGTAGTTCTGCATTAAGAATACATCCAGATCTAGCAAGCACATACACCCTTTACCAAAAAAAAAAAACTCTCAAAAACCCACAACCAACCAAAAAGAAAAACAAGAAAGTAAAGTCTCTTCAAAATCTAAATGATGTATAATGATTTAATGTACAAATAGTAATAAAAAATAATAAAAAAGAAATGTATACTGTAAATACATGATAAAATGCAAACTTAAATAAATAAATAAGAAAGAAAAAGAAAAACAAAACCCAGTTGTGGTAGTGGTTGGCTGGTTGATGCTGCTACTGAGCAGGTTGAGGCCACATAGGAGGACCAGGTTCAATTCCTGGCCTACCCTAAAACTCTGGAAGTGGTGGTACACACCTATAGTTCCAGCTACTTGGAAGCCTGAGGCAGGAGAATCTCAATATAGTGAGACCTTGTTGAAAAATAAATAGTGTCTATGTATTTCAAAAAATTCATGAAAATAGTAAAGTACAAATTAATTTTGATGCAGAAAAGTTTGAAATCTATGTATAGGTTTTTTCCCCCATACTATGTTTTTTTTTTTAAACAGTACTTAAATGTGAAAAAGAATAGTAGAAACTACTCTATGTGAAGAGGGAGATAAAATTTACTCTCTAAAGAAGGTATAGAGCAGTTATTTTTTTAGACCTTGATATGTGACCCATTAGTGAGTTGCAAAATTAATTATGGATCATATTTTAAAATATATTTATTTCTACACATAGGGTGTAGTTAAAAATATTTGATAGTCACTGGTTTAGAAAATATGAGGGAAGAGGAGAAGTATGGGCGATCAGGGCATTGGTCTAAATGAACATCTAGTATATCATTAAGACAAATGACCCTGGACAGTCAGGCTGGGCTCTCTCAAAGAAGTCTTATTAACTTTAATTTTATACTCATTACCTAGAACCTTGAGGAATTCCTATTTTATTTTATTTTATTTTACTTTTTTACAAAGTCTAGATATGTTAGCAATGATTTTCAGGTCCTAAATTCAGAATCACATTTCTAAAACAGAATAGTTGGCAAACCTCAGAGAAACACAAACGGATCACGCTGAGAACTTACATTCTCCCTTTCTTTACGTGGATGGGGAAATTGCACAAAATGACAGGTGCTACTTCACTTTTCTTTAGCATGGAGTAAAATCTATCCGGTCTGTAATTTCAGTGGCATCTTTAAGAATGTGTCAAATGGGAGAGGTCCCCAAATTGCCTTTTCTGACAGAACTGTAACTTCAGGGGCAAAATGCAGGACAGAAATATACTTAGGGCTGTGTTCCAAAGATAGCCTTCTATTGTCTATCTTTGCTCTGGGTTTCCATTTCCACTTTAATAGCTTATGTTAAACAGCACTGTGGCTCTTAGTTTGAACCAATGAAGTACAGACAGGGCTGCCTTATAAAAGTGAAGGCTGGCTCACTTTAAATAGAATATTAACTTTTTGTTAATGATGGAGAATGATCATAAGTTCATAATTGGGCCACATAGGTACGTATGTTTATGGACGTAATTATGGATGCTAAGTATTTTAGAACCGTCTTATAACCATCAGCGTAATCAGACGTAATTTTCTTTTTAAACAACTAATAAAACAATTCAATCCCATGCCCAAATTGCATGTTGATGATATTTGGAATCAGCATAGTACTTTTTGGTTTTCGAAGTGCTTTCATATCCTATAATCCAATGTAGTTCTAGAAGTTAGAAGGCCCAGAATCTCTCATCTTTGTTAGGTATATGATCTGGGATAAGTTAAAATTTTTTTTACATGTTTTAATTTCTTCATGTGTAAGATAAGACTTACTGATATTCGGGACCAGCAGTTGGTGTAATGGCTATGTTATTAACTCCCACATAGTCAACCGTGGTTTGAGTCCTGAACCCAGGGGCTTAAACTCACACCGGGCATGTGTACATGCATGCCCAAGATTTCAAGAGGAGAATGGAGGAGAAGGTATTGCAGCGTGGCAATCCCCTCTGTGGGGGTGATTTCTTGCTTTCTGTCTCTGTCTCTGTGTCTCTCTCTGTCTTTCTGGCCAGCACACACACCCTATAGCAAAAAAACCTCTCCAAAAAAAAAGGACTTACTAATATTCAAGGCTGGTCAGGCAACATGACTTAGCAGGTTGAGCTTTAAAAAAGTGCTGACCAATGGTAAGACAGTGTTATGATGATAATATTCTCTATGTACTAAATATAATCAAAGATAAGCTTTGAAAGAAAAGTCTACCAGAAACACAAACTTCTATGTTTCAATTCCATTTCCTCTTGAGAAAATGATCCAAATGTTATTAAATTATCTTTTAAGTCCAAGTGGTAGGTGGCATCCAGAATAGGTGCTCTTTGTAAACAGGTGTCTATATATGGTGAGACACATTGAGGACTTTTAATAAGCAATGATGAGGGACCAGCAGATGGTGTAATGGTTATGTTGTTGGGCTCCTGTGTAGTCGACCATGGTTTGAGGCTTAGACCTGGTGGCTTAAAACACATGCCAGGCACATGTGCCTGAGATCTTGAGAGGAGAATAGAGAGAGTGATTTCTCACTTTCTGTTTCTCTTTTTCTGTGTGTCTCTCTCCAGTGAGCACACGTACCCTACAGCCAAAAATCTCTCTTAAAAAAAAAAAACAATGATGATGGCATTGTTTTAAAATGTAAATAGCATTTATTCAGGTCAAAATGCTTTTAGAAATAAGAAAAAGAATGAGAATTTCACCAATAATTGCCAACAGTCAGTAGACAAACTATGAGATTACGTGCTTTCATTTTGCTGTTTATAAAGATAAAAAAAAAACTAATATAAACATATACTAACTTAAGGACCTCAGATATCCTGAGACAATTGCTAGGTGTAGTGAAAAAGTTTTCTACATATACTGCATAAAGCAAAGTGGTCTGAATACTCGAGAGAAAAAGTGATCTGAATACGCAAGATATGAAAGTATCATACCAATTCCACTTGATACTCTGGGTCTAATTTCTGGCTTGATGAGCTCTATGGGTTGTGCACTGTGTCATGCTTAACTATGGAACAAGCTGTTCTTATTCTCTGCTACATAAAATAGTATCTCATTATTTTAAAAAAATCACCATCAGCATCGAGGCTAAGTTGGGAGAGCTGACGGCTTTTGTGGCAATCCACAGCAAGCAAGGCTGTTTTGACAAAACAGAAAACTGCCTCCAACCTGAGCTGACACTAGAGGAGTGCAGCACACAAGCCCGGTAGTATTGTTCTAGACGGAGCGCGGGGATAGCGGCGCTCTTCCTTCTGGCCTCCTCTTTCTTCCTGAACGAACTCCAGGGAATGGCATCATGTCAGGCTTTCCAGATGGATTATGTGAAGCCATAGCTCAATGTCATTTTCAATAGGAAGCCTCATAATTAAAGGTCAAATAGTCACTTCATCTGCAATCAATCAATAGAAAAAGTACTAATACGAAGAACTAATCAATCAATGGCAAACGCACTAATAAAAGCCATGAATCAAGTTCAGCATGTGTGTAGATGCAAGACCATGGGAGAGACGGAGACAACGCAAAAGCAAGAACAATAAAATAAATCGAAGGTGTATGTATGAGGGAATATTCAGAGTGCCTCTCAAACAAGAGCTTTCACCTTGGGCTCATGAGTTATGTGGCCAAAGACCATTGACCTGGAATGATCTAGTCTTATGTAGAAATACAGGATTTAATCATAAATGTTTCACTTAACGTATTCCATTGGGCTGTTATAAAAGTCAGGATGCCTTTTTGCATAGAAAACCAGAAAAAAAATAAGTCATGATATATATATAATGTATATGCATATATACAAAATCACTAGAAGAAATCTTACGACAGTAACTATACAAAGTAAGGATATATTTTTAAAGTGGCCAATAGGTATGTCATCACTATTGGGCATAATCTGTTACAGTTCATCTTTGTCTGAGAGGTGGGAGAAGATAGGACTCTGAGTGATCGTACTTGAAATGTCCTTTTCTTTTTTTTTTTCTTTTTCTGGAGAGGTTTTTTTGCTATAGGGTGTGTGTATTTGCCAGAAAGAGAGAGAGAGACAGAGAGACAGAAAGTGAGAAATCACCCCCAGGGGGGATGACCACACCACAATCCCTTCTCCTCCATTCTCCTCTTGGGATCTTGGGCACGCACGCACACACGCCCAGAGTGAGTTTAAGCCACCAGGTCTGGGACTCGAACCACGGTTGACTACATGGGAGTCCAACGACATAGCCATTACGTTAACTGCTAGCCCCTGGTATATGAATTCTTCATACCATGTGTGATATTCTTTCACTTCCACACAGATAAGAATTTCCATTAGGGTAATTAGCTGTAGGTCAAGTCACCGTCATGGCACTTCCTCTGTGCCAGTGATGTCCAGTCACCAGCAGAAGGAATCACACACTGGATCTTGTGTGATCCAGAGTGACAGGGTGAGCAAGGGAGACCGTCCTAGCAATAGCATCCAAACATCCCTTGCTGTATGTGGAAAGAGGCGTGCTCTCCCTGAGATAAGAGAAGCAGCAGCGAGGCCATTTTTATGAATGCTACCCTAGAGGGCTGCGGGAGGGAAGCCAGGAATGATCAGGGACATATAGGAAGGAACTCTCTCATCTTAGAGCTACAGAGACTGAGGCCTGGAGAAATACCAGTGGAAGGGCCAGGTTGAATATTTAGGTCTAAAGATGCCCAGAGAGCTTAAGCCTGTCGTGTTAGGAAGGTAGCTAAGGGTTTATTCTACGTGGCTACTTAGATATTAGACTAGTATCTTTTCGGAGGACCTAAGTATCGATTTTACGGGAGAACACTGCAAAATCAAACAAAACTCCAAGTTAACCCAACCTTTGTTTGAACCAAACATCTACTTCTGATTGGTGTTCAGAGTACCTATCTGCTTGCCTGAAAATTAGCTTTCAGAAAGAACAGAAGAGGATGGCTTTGGGATTAAAAATAGATCAATAAAAAGACCCCCCCACCCCCAAAAAAGAAAAGAATAGGTAGGTAGTTATTTTGCTCATAGAAAATAAAAAGAGAGAGAGAAAATGCTAGTCACACTGCTGCATGCTTTTTGGACATGCTTTGTTTCTTGTCCATTGTTCAGTATAACCAGTTCTAGCAAGTGAGTTCCTAGCAGAGGGTTTCAAAGCTGACTGCAGAAATGCAAGAATGAGCAGCCAGGTGCAGTGTGCCCTAAGGATATGCGCTCATTTGATCCTGGTGCTCCATACATCTGAGGAGTCTGGCAGGACCTGCCTCTGGACTCTTAAAAAGTCTTTTGAGCTTTGAGAAGACTCGGAACACCAGAATCACAATGACACACCTAGGAAAGAAGGTCAAGGTGACATCTTCGAAGCCAACAACTAAACCACATCAGTTCCATGGAAATCTACAAGACAGTGGTCAGGGGACGGGAACTCTGGAAGTGGTAAGCCAGTTATAACCAACATAGTTAATAATAATGAGTAACAATAGCTACCGTTTAGCATGTCCTGGCAAGCTCTTGGGCAGGCTATCTCATTTAATCCACAGCGATCGATCCACAGTCCAGTCATGGCACACATTTTGTCATGAATCGTCATGAATGCCTTTATCTGCTGAGCGCCGTGTTAGGTCCTTTACACATTTCATCTTTACTAACTTTACAATAACCGTATAAAGCGAGTATTATTCTGTCCACTTTATGGATGAGAAAAATAAGGTCCACGGAAGTTAACTGATTCATCCTCATTGAAATATGGTTTCCAAATTGTTTCAACTTCAATTTGATGATAATCATGAAGAAAACCCAACAAAGTACAACACCTACACATTGTGTATTATATTTATTCAAATAAGCTAAAACCCCAGATAACAACAGCTCCTGAAAGACTTTGTCCAATTTCTGAGACATTTTCCAAACTTGCTAAGACCGACAACATACTCTATTGGACAAGCGTATTTGGGATTGATAAAAAGCATTATGAAATGTCTTTGTTTTCCAGTTAATAGAATGCATTTCTTTCACATGAGTAGATATGGAGCAATGCGAGTCTACATGAAAATCCACAAGACAGGAGTCTGGGGACTGGAACCCTGTCATAACTAACACAGTAATGAGGGACAGTTGTGACTGGTTGGAATGTCACGGAGATTTCTTTAATGTGAATACATTTAGCACTAGGTGAGTCACATACCCCCAAAATGCAGGGGAATTGTTTTTTCTTTCATGAGTCAGAGGGAGAGAGAGACAGTACTCCAACAAGGTCTTGATGCCACAACCCACTCCCAGCCTCGGTCGGCTCTGGACCACAGGCACACGTGGATATATCTCTGGATAGGACTCCTGATACGAAAGCGAAAGCTTCCCTTGTGAGTTAGCCCCCATGGTGTCGTGTTTTACTGCTACACCATCAGCTAGCCAAAGACATTTTAGAAATTTAGTTTTAAAAAATTTTGCTTGGCCAGCAGGTGGCATGGTGGTTGAGGGTGCTGGACTTCCACATGGGTGACCACGGTTTAAGCCCCAGACCTGGTGGCTTGTTTTCTTATGTTCCCTCTCTCTCTCACTCACTCTGTACCTCCCTGGGCAAAACTGAAAGAAAGAAAAGAAAGGAAGAAAGAAAGAGAGAGAGAGAGAGGGAGGGAGGGAGGGAGGGAGGGAGAGAGGGAGGAGGGGAGGGGAGGGAGGAAGAAAAGAAAAAAAATAAATAATTCTTTAAAACATTTTTTTTTTTGCAAGAGAGCATGTGCTCCTTGTCAGAGAGAGAGAGATAGAGTGAGACAAAAAGAGAAGGAGAAGGAAAAAGCATTCTCCCAGTGGGTTGTGGTCACACCACAATCCCTTGTCCTATATCTCTGCATCCTATCAGGATTTTAGGTATACACACCCACGTGCCCACTCTGTTTTTCAAGCAGCTGGGGCTGGGATTTGAACTGTGTGGTCAAATGTGAGATCCAGCTCCCTTAACCACTACACCATGGGGCCAGTCCCTGAGAATTTTTTTTTTTCAGAGGTTTTTGCTATAGGGCACGTGTGCTCACCAGAAAGACAGAGAGACAGAGAGACAAAAAGCGAGAAATCACCCCCCAGGGGGGATGGCCATGCTGCAATCCCTTCTCCTCCATTCTCCTCTCAGGATCTTGGGCACACACACATACGGGCCTGAGTTTCAGCTACCGGGACTGGGACTAGAACTGCGGTCGACTACATGGGAGTCCGGCGACATAGCCATTATCAACTGCTGGTCCTGACCCTGAGAAGTTTTCTAAATGTAAGTTTTAACTGCAACATGCCTACTATCCCGAGGAGTTTGTGAGTAATGTGTATTTCAATAAGTTTTCTGATTTCCTAATGACTTTTAATGACTAAAAACACAGATTCTGGATGTCTAACAGGTTATTGAGATAATGCCACTAAATTGAATAATAGCACTTTTTTCTTAATTTATTTCTCTCCATTAAATAAATACTTATTTTACTTTTAGTGCTAATCCAATTGAATTAACGACAACTATATTGCATTTCTTTATATTCGGAAATGAGCTTCACACTAATATCAATATCACATTAGAATAATAAAATTATTCCCACCTCACTTTGAGCTCCTAGAAAAGAAATCCGCATTTCTGAGGGGCAACTCTGAAACCTTCCAAAGCAGTTTTTGCCAATTCTTTTTTTCAGAAGTAGTCCTCCCCACCACCTCTGCCCCTACCCTACCTCTAATGTTAACATTTGACATTGATAATCTTTTATAAGAATTGAAAACATGATTTCAGCGTATCCTAAATTCTACAGTATTAAATTCAGAGGTTGATCTGGTCAAATTATATTATTTCAAAGCAATAACCCCTCCTTACTTTGCAATTGTTCTTTATTAATAAAGTAGACAATACCCTCTTCCCTTTAATTTGAAGAATTCTTTTTTTTTTTTTTTCCCTAAAGTTTTTGCCATAGGGCACATGTGCTCGCTGGAGAGCCAGAGAGACAGTGGGAGGGGAAGTGAAAAACCAGCCCCAGGGGTATGGCCATACAGCAATCCCTTCTCCTCCATTTTCCTCCTGGAATTTTAAGCAGGCACACATACACGCCCGGTGTGAATTTTTTTTTTTTGAGAGGTTTTCGCTATAGGGTGTGTGCGCTCTCCAGACAGACAGAGAGAGACACAGAGATAGAAAGCGAGAAATCACCCCCCAGGGGGGATGGTCACACCACAATCCCTTCTCCTCCATTCTCCTCTCGGGATCTTGGGCACGCACGCACACGCGCCTGGCATGAGTTTTAAGCCACCGGGTCCAGGACGCGAACCGTGGTCGACTACGTGGGAATCCAGCAACATAGCCATTACGCCAACTGCTGGTTCCCAACACCCGGTGTGAGTTTTAAGCTACTTGGTCCAGAACTCAAACCACAGTTGACCATGTGGGTGTCCAGCACCTTAACCACCACGCCACCTACTTGCGCCTGAAGAATTCTTTAATTTCAAAATTGTAGGATGTCACCACATGAGGATAATATATGGTGTTTTAACTCTTTGAATCACTTACCCAAAGTGAGGGATTTGTGCGTAGAACAGAAAATGATAGCCACTGTGTCTGCTGGTGTGAAACCCGAATTCTTCCTAGGGGCAAAGAGAGTGTTTTACAAATCCTTTTTATAAAGAGCCTACTTAACACATTCTAAATCAAATGGAGTACCTACCTTCATGTGAACATCCCTTTGATCAATTCTGGTGACAGAAGGAATTTTACGCCCATACATAGAGAAGCATCTCAATTTCTGTGTTAGAGGATCACTGCTGTCTGTGTCATTTCTCCATGAAAAGGAGAACAGTTCAAAAAATAGGTAGGGGCGGTCTCCTTAGGTGCCATGTGTTACCAGCCCATGGTGCAGGGCTTTATCAAAATAGTGCAGTAAGGAACTCGTTCAGCTGTCTCTAGGTTATCACTGTATACTAGCCAGAGGCTTGAAATAAATTAACGTAACCCCCCCAAATGCTTCCCTCAGGAGCAAACACATCCTTTTGGCAGCAAAAACCCACTTTTGAGAAATCACAGTATGAACCAAGATGTCACATCATGTTTTCAGTACAAACAATAAACTGTCACTTTTTGAGCAGTTTCTGTGTATCAGCTACTTCTCTAAGGTCTTTTAAAAACAGAACTATTTCTTTAATTTTATTTATGGTTATTATTTAATTTGCCATAAGGCATATACGCTCACTGGAGAAAGACAGAGAGAGAGAGAAGGGGAAAGTGAGAAAGCAAGCTGCAGGTCCAGGACTCAAACCATAGTAAACCATGTAGGAGTCTAGTGCCTTGACCGCCATGCTGCCGGCTGGCCCCCGTCTAAGGCCTTTACATCCACAAGCCCATAAGGTAAGTGATACAACAACCCTATTTATAGATGAGAAAACTGAGGCACACAGAAGCTATGTAATTTATGCAGGGCCCTTTACTAGGAAGTGACAGAGCCAGGATTCAAACAGAGTGGATGGTTCCCATGTCTGTGCTCTTAACAACGGTGTCCTGTGATTGTTACGTAATATGTTACACATTCAAAAAAAAAAAATCTTACACAGGGCCAGCAGGTGGCATGGCGGTTAAGATGCTGAACTCTCACATGGCCAGCTTCCCAGTTCGAGTCCCAAACCTGGCGACTTGAGAATCATGCCAGGCATATGTGTGTGTGGGCCCCAAATCCCAAGCGGTTACTGGAGAAGAAGGGATTGCAGTGTGGCCATACCCCCAGAGGGAGGTGATTTTTCACTTTCTCTCTCTCTCTCTCTCTGTCTCTTTTTGCATGTGCCCTATAGCAAAAACAAAAATAAACCAACTTTTACCTAGTCAAAAATGATGAAATGTTATGGGGTGGGGTGGATCAGTACTGGGAGTTTGATCATATTATCAGATTTCCTATTTGAAATGATAAAGCATTAGAGTCCAAAAGGTTAGAAATATAATTACTATGACTGTGCCCTTCTATTTTTGAAATGCTTCCTTTTTATAGAACCACGGTTTCATGGTAGAAGGAGTCTATTCATTACCTGATCTGAACACTGGCCAAGAGTTAGTAAGTGGAAAATGCACCAGAACTGACAGCAGGTGTACAGTGCAGATCGAACACACGACTCGATTTTCAAGGATCTTCACAAAAGAGATCTCACTTCCCTTAGTAACTGCATCTCCATGCATGAACTTTACTGGGAGAAAAATCTTCCCTGAACGAATTCCCCATCCTACTTCCTTTGTTAAATACTGAAGGGAAAGCACCCTCTCATCTTCCTCCTCCCCTGCGTTGGTGTCAAGAGAGTATTTACAAAGCCCTCTGGTCTCCTTTCCTCTTACAGGGTGCGTAGGCCTCTGCCTCCTATCTAGTTCTCAGCTCTGCCTTTTCCCCCCACACCTTTGTTTTGTTTTTCTTTTCTTGGGGGGGGGGGCACGCATGCTTGTGAGAGACATAGAAACAGAGAGAGGGAGAGGAGAAAGCACCACCTATGGGAAATAGTAACTCCGCAATCCCTCCTCCTCTCTCTCCCTCCTTTCGGGAGTTTGGGAACACACGCATACAGGCCCAGTTTTCTTAGACCACTGGGTCCAGGACTCGAACTGCACAGTCAGCCATGTGGGATCCAGCTGCCCTCACCACCAGGCCATGGCGCCAGCTCCTAGCTCTGTCTTCTTCTTTTTTTTTTTTTAAAGAATTATTTATTTAATTTCATTCATCATTATTATCATTTTTCTTTAAATTTGCTACATGGCACACACACTCACCAGAGAGAAAAAGAGAGAGAGAGAGGGGAAGTAAAGAAAGCATGTCACCGGGTCTGGGACTCGATGCACAGTCACCATGTGTGGAGTCCAGTGTCTTAACTGCCATGCCACCTACTGGCTTCACCTAGCGCTGTCTTCATAATAACTTTACAAACAGGATTTTCTGGTGTGTCACCTTGGCTGAGGATTGTCCACTGGCGTGGACCACGTGAATATAGTAAGATCGTCCTGTCATTTCCACATTTTATCCGGATATTTATAGTGACTCCATCCCTGGTGTTTGAACATCATGCTACTTGGCGGAAGTATTTTCTTCACCCCCATTTGCTTCCTGGTACATTGAAAAGAGCCCTGTGAGGTTCTGCAAGCACAAAGGTGAGAGAGGAAGAGTGCAGATGGATACTCTCTAGAAAAGAGAGTGAGAGAGGAAAGAATTGGAGCTATAAAGGAAGTGTTTTGCTCCCTAAAGAGAAGGACAACCTCTAGCTCACCAAGGGTAGTGAGGGATGGCGATGCAGCCCACAGGGACCCTCCCAGGAGGGCTCAGGAGGGGAGCTGGGCGGTGCAGAGCAGGGCTGGGCTGGGCGGATGTGTGACAACACAAACTGGAAGGACAGTAAGGGACTGCAGGGGTGGCTGGCCAGGAGCAGAGTCTGTAGGATGACTGTGTGCAGGGATGTGGGCTCATGACCAGGAGGGGATCTGGTAAGAGGGGACGAGGGGAACTGCTGAAGGACTTGGGCAGTGGAAGGACATACTTAGACCCGCTCTCAAGGAGTCCTCATGCCATACAGTATGAGATAGAGACAGTGAGGCTAGGCTAGAAGCAGAACGCTGTAAAAATCAAAACCAATGGCAGATGGGGGGGGAGCATGAAGATAAATGACAAGAACTTATCAAAGGTCAACACTATGCGCTATTCCCTCCAACACGCAGGCTGTGGGCCAAACACATCGGATTTTACATGTAGACCATCCTTTGGCTTAGCTACAAAGTGAGGTGAACACTGCCAGCCTCTTAGGGTCCCTGTGATGATAAATGCCAATGTTTGTTAAGAATTTGCCATATGGGACCGGCCAGCATTTGGTGTGGTGGTTAAAGCTTGGATTTCCACGTGGCTGACCTCGGTTTGAGTCCGGGACCTGGCAGCTTAAAAATCACACCAGGCACGTGTGTGTGCATGCCCAGAATCCTGAGAGGAGAATAGAGACGGGATTGCGTTGAGGCCATCTTCCTGCAAAGTGAGGGTGGTTTCTCACTTTCCTTCTCTCTGTCTCTCTCTCTCTCTCTTTCCAGGGAAGCTAGTTCATATTTCTTTACTGCTGTTATTATTGGTTTGAAACAGAAGGAGAAATTTAAAAGGAATTAGAAAGTTGGAACACAGAGGACTGGGAGGATTAAGGCACTAACAGAAACAGAATGAAAGAGGAAGCCCAGGGGGTATGGGGACATGGCCAAAGATTTGATGTGGAAATGAGCTGGATTTGTAGTCCTGAAAAAGCATCCTGTTTTCTAGAAATCCAGCAAAGACAGTGAAGGGGACATGGAGGATGTGAACATGACTATAGACAGAGAGTAAAGATGCAGCAGACAGAAATAACTGGAAAAGGAAGAAAGAAAGAAAGACCAGATAAACCCAGGTCCCAGAGAGACCTGGGAAGACAAGACTGAAGGGTTAGCTGGAGAGAGCTTCCTATAATCTCTCAGCTGAAAGCAAAAGTAGACAAGAGGCCAGACTGTGCTGGAGCAGTAAAATGCAATGCTCTGCAAGGAGACCTACATCAGAAGGTTACCAGTTCAAGTCTGGAGACCTCCTGAGTACAGTGGGCATGCACGTGTCCATGATCCAGGCTGGCTGAGGCTGGGGCTGGATCGTGGCACCAGAACTGTGTTGGAGGATGCTGTATCTCTGTCTCTCTCACTCATGGGATAAATAAATGAACTTTAAAAATTAGTAGACGAATGCAAGAGGTTAGAAAAGCCTCAAAGAGGCAGAGTAAGGAATATAACAGTTAATTAATTCACAATGAATAGAAAACTTGCATACAAGAGTGAACGCTCAACACGCAGAGTAACCTAGTGGCCTAGTTTTGGAATGTTCTCATTCTCCAGCGATGCCAGTAACACCCCAAAGAGCTCTGAGTCTTTTGCTGCCCTTTATTATAACCAAGTGTTTCTGCATTTGGATTTCTGCACTTCGGTCTCCTTCTTAGAGAGTCTGGCAGTACATTGCTCCCTCAGTGAACTTTGCTCTACCTCGTACCTTGCTTTTCCCCACACTACAGCTCATTTCCAGTGTGGCATAGCCTCTCTGGTCAGGGAAGCTCGGATTTAGTCTGGCACTGGCTGACATTCATTGGAGCAGTATCCACACTGTGACTAAGGAGGGTATTTGCAAGCTACGCTTACCTGTCCTGTTTCAGGTAAGGACACTGAAATTAGACCCACCCTGGGAGATTTCTGTCTTGTCTGAATTGGAACACTGTTCTGTTAAAACAAGTCCCTCAGGAGGAAGGAAGAGCAGGACCTTTACTTAGTAGTTACCAAGATAGACAGGATATTTAAAATTACAAACAATTCTTCCTCAATAGACATAACTTGCACCCTGCTGTGTAGTAAGAGTGTTCTACATCACAGATGCTGACAAAGCTCTGGAGGGTTAACTCCATTCATTTTGGTGACGAATAACCACAGTGGTAAACAGTTTTGAGCACTTTTCTAAGGGCTCTGCATCCAGAATTTCTACATGCTTGGAACAGCCTGATGAGCTGCATAGCATGATTGCTCTGCTTTGTCCGAAAAGAAATTTGAAGCACAAAGACGTTAATCAACGTTCCTGAAGTCACACAACTAGTACGCAGGTTGCTTCAAATCTTGGAGATAAGTTTGCCTTCTGAGAAAGGAAACGTGAAACAAAATCAGAGTTGGGCCCGTGGCCTATTGGTAAAGGAAACCCAGATCCCACATGGCAACTTGAATCCTGACCCTGATGGCTTGAAAAACACACCAGAGGATTATGTGTATGTGCCTAACATGCTGACAGCAGTTGGTTTGGTGCTTAAGGTGCTGGACTCACACAAGGTTGACTGAGGATCAAGTCCTGGATCCAGCAGCTTGAAACTCACCTTGGGTGTGTGTGTTTGTGTGTGCCCCAAATCCCAGAAGTAGAACAGAGAAGGGAAGGTGGTGTGGCCATTCCCTCTGGGGTCTGATTTCTCACTTTCCCTTTCTATCTCTCTCTCTTTATATCTCTTTGGTGAAAGCATGTGCCCTATGATAAAAACCTTAAAAAAAAAAAAAAAAAATCCCAACCGGATGGGGAATTGGAGGAGAAGGGATTGTAGCATGATAACACCCTACTGAGAAATGCTTTCTCTCTCGTTCTCTCTCTCTGTCTTTCTGTCTCTTTCTGGCAAGAATACACACCTTGTGGCAATGAAAACAAAAACATAAAACATAACAAAATTTAATGAGTGAGAGCAGTTATGTTAGTATCTGTTCATAGCAATACCCTGTCAAGGGCGGTTTCACGGCACAAGGTCATGATGATAAACAGAAAAACAAAGTGTCCTGTATTTAAGTAGTACAGGTTGAGTATCCCTCATCCAAAATGCTTAGGGCCAAACGTATTTCAAATTTCAAATTCTGGGGATTTTGGAATGTATATATATACATACATATATACATATGTATGTAAACATACATACATATATACATATGTATATATATTAAGGTATCTTGGGGATACGACCCACATCTAACCCTAAAATTCATTTACATGAATGGACCAAATGGTGACATGGGTAAAATGAGACATCCTGAGGCAATCCCACATGGGAAGGCTCCAGGTTCAAGTCCAGAGACCTTTCTGAGTATGCTGGGCAGGTGCATGTCCATGATCCAGGGTCGGCTGAAGGCTAAGAGTGGCTTATGACATCAGAACCTTGTCAGGGGCTATCTCTCCCTTTCTCTTTCTGTCTCTCTCATTCATGGAAGAAAGAAATAAATGAACTTTCAGAAAGAAAAAAAAAAAGAAATAATCTTAGAAAAAAATGATTTTTGTTTTATGTACACATAGCCTAAAGGTAATTTTATGCAATAGTTTTCTATTGCACCATTTAGACTGTGACCCATCCCATGAGGTCAGGTGGGGAATTTTCCAATTTGGTGACATTGGCACCTGAACAATTTCAGATTCTGGAGCATTTTGGGTTTTTATATTAAGAGTGCTCAACCTGTAATGACATAATTATTGCCAGTGATTAACATCTCTATTGTGTCTGCTCACATTCTTGAAAGGAATCATTACTATTTATTTTCTACCTCTACCTTATCTCTTTTTAATATTGATTTTCTTTTTATCTTCTTTTTATAATTCTTTTGATCACTTCGGCTTCCCTTGAGATGTTTGTTTCCTTTTATTCCCAACTGGTCTTTTTATTCTCTCTTACAAAGCTTTCAATCAGCGATTTCCACATAATATTTACTTTGCCTTCCTTTGCAGTACCCACAGAGGAAAACTTGTCAGGTTTTGCTGCTAGAATCACACAATGTAGAACAGAAAAGGTCCTCTGAGATAGTTTTGTCTAAGCCCATTGTTTTTTAGAGGAACAAACTTCCATATGAAATGCTTTCCTTTGTTAACCCCTGTACCTGTGTTTTGTCCTGGCTTGTTTTTGGAGAAGACTTTGTCTGTCACTAGCCGTGTGGCACTAAGCAAGCTAGGGAGAGCTCCGAGGCTTAGTTGCCTCATCTCCTAAGTGGGAAGGAGACTTTTTATTAATAGCAATGCTGTCTGCCTTCCTTCTCTCTCCCTTCCTCCCTCTCTCCCACTCCCTCAGCCCACCTTCCTTCTCCTGGAGTGAAGGTGAGAGGCTGACTGAGACATCCGACCGAAATGTACTAAGAAGAATGAGAACACCTTTATATATTTTTGTGTATTTGCTTTTTGCTTTTCTTCATCTTTCTTTCTTTCTTTCTTTTTCTTTCTTTCTTTCTTTCTTTCTTTCTTTCTTTCTTTCTTTCTTTCTTTCTTTCTTTCTTCCTTTCTTTTTAAAGAAATGTATACTTTAAATGTGTTTTTAATTGGCAGAAGGCACGTGAGGGAGAGAGAGGAAGTGTCCACTAACGGGAGACTTTTTATTAATAGCAATGCTGTCTGCCTTCCTTCTCTCTCCCTTCCTCCCTCTCTCCCACTCCCTCAGCCCACCTTCCTTCTCCTGGAGTGAAGGTGAGAGGCTGACTGAGACATCCGACCGAAATGTACTAAGAAGAATGAGAACACCTTTATATATTTTTGTGTATTTGCTTTTTGCTTTTCTTCATCTTTCTTTCTTTCTTTCTTTTTCTTTCTTTCTTTCTTTCTTTCTTTCTTTCTTTCTTTCTTTCTTTCTTTCTTTCTTTCTTTCTTTCTTTCTTTCTTCCTTTCTTTTTAAAGAAATGTATACTTTAAATGTGTTTTTAATTGGCAGAAGGCACGTGAGGGAGAGAGAGGAAGTGTCCACTAACGGGGCATGGCCACATCACAATTCCTCCTCTTCCATTACTCCATCCCACTGGGATTTGGGGCACGCACATGTGCCAAGCATGGCTTTCAAGTTGCCAGGATCAGGATTTCAACTGCAGTCAGCTATGTAGGCTCTGGCTCCCTTTACCACTAGGCCATGGGGCAGGCCCCCTTTTTAACTTTCTTAATGGTTCCTCTCATCGTTTTAGTGACATTCTAGGTTTCTATTACTAGAAACAAGTAAGCAGCCTGGAAAACTACCTTTGCCTATTTTTAAAAGATTCTCAATGACTGTTTTCTTTTCCTAAGATTTTTCAACATTTTTAAACAACTTCCACTGTTTCCCAAAGTTGCAGAAAGTTTAGGTCACTATGGGGGGCTGACTCTCGGTTCGAGGAATCACTCTTCCTTCCTAGCAACTGTGACAGAGAAAGTCCAAAGTAATGCATTATAAAGCCAGAATCTCTAATTCTCTGGCCTTTATCATTTGTTTTTGAGAGAATGTAGTTGGTGTTCCATATCCCTGGGTTCTGCATCTATGGATTCAACCATGGACTGAAAAAGAAAACACACACATACACACACATGCACCCTAAATAATAAAAAATAAAGAGTAAAACAAATTTTAAAAATACAGTATAACAAAAAAATACAGTATATCTACTACTTACATTGTATTAATTATTATAAGTAATCTAGAAGTGATTTCAAGTATATGATATGCATGGGTTATATGCAAATATTATGCCATTTTATACAAGGGATTTGAGCTTTGGTGGATTTTTGGTACCCACAGTACTATAGAACCAATTCCCCATGAATATCAAAGGATGTCTGTAAATATTTGGACAAAATATATATTCTCCACTAGCTAATATTTATTCAGTACTTACTCTATGCTAGGAATTATGCTGAGTGCTTTATGGATATATTACTTAATCTACTAAATGCTTCTGTGAGATAAGTGTAATGACTATCTCCGTTTTATACATAAGGGCACGGACGAAAGTTGCACAGTTACTAAGTATTAGGTGGTCAGAAAAGTCAGGATGTCGTTTTTCTATGCAAAAATGAGTCACGACTTTTTCAACAACCAGTAAAACTGAAACTCACGTCAGTCTGACTCCAAAGTTGGACTTTTTAACCCTGACTCTTTTCTGCAGACAGATAAATGAAAAAACGTTGACAGGAACTCTCAGCGCTCTCTTAAATACTCGCGAGCACGGTAACATGTCAGGGCTGCAGATCTAAGAAATGCTAACCACGCCGCGCAGTGCTGCGGGAGAGTTGAATTTTCCAGGCTGAGTATGGCCCAGTTTCGTGCGAACTTTCCATCTTAGACTGTCCGAGCATGTTGTGCAAAATAGACGAACTGATCTCCGTGCTGAGAGTTTTGTCTTTTGATATTCAAACTGGCTTTACATTTACCGAACTGGGAAGTAGAAACAAAGAAAACACACACACACACACACAGACACATACACACACATGCCAATTTCATTAAGTTCTAGTACAAAGGAACAAAAAGTAGAAAAAGGGAATGGAACACAATGAGGTATAAACCAGTGGGTTCTATTTCAAGTTCTTGGGGTCTTTCAGGAGTGTGTGTGTGTGTGTGTGTGTGTGTGTGTGTGAACTTGAAGTGTTCAGTTCAACACTCCTGGCAAATTCCTTAACCAAAACGAGCTCTATACATTCTAAAAGTAATGGTAGTAGTTTAATACAGTGGGAAAGTCCTAGGCAAATGCTTTGGGAAATGTCCAAAGGACATGGATTTCAGTTCTATGTGTACTACTTGCTATCTGATTTTGCGTAGGATAGGAAATGACTAAAATCTGATTTTTGGCAAGTTACTAACTAAGCCACACTAAGTGTGGGTCGTCCAGCAGTAAACATGCAGTCATGGTCTTCGCTGTCAGACCAGCATGAAATAACACATGCTCAATCCCCAGGACAGTTCATGGCATGGAGTGGAGTCCAATCATCGTAAGGACCTTTCACTCCTCCAATAAAATCCCCAGGAGCAATAGGGTCTCTCCGAATAAAACTAGAAAATGAAAACCATCTTCTAAATTTTGCCCATTTGCAAAATCCCTAAACTTGAATGAGATATTTTGGGGCTACACAACCATTACCCTGTGTGTGATTACAGCCATTTCATATTCCATTTGTTAAAGGATGTGCATGTTGGAAAATGGGTTGAGGAGGTTCGAAACGTGACAGATTTCAGTCACTGCAGAACAGGGCACAAAAGAAGGATCGCCAAGCCACAAGGCATTAGGAAAGTCCAGTCTAATCCACGTTGAAATTCTTAGTTTTAACAATTAGTTGTAATATCCCCCCTTTCCCTTCCCTACAATTCCCTCCTCCCCATCTCCTACAGCAATCCCAGTAGTGGCTGTTCTGTACTCTCATCTTTTTTTTTTAGTTTGCTATAGGGTGTATGTACTTGCCAGAAAGAGAAAGAAAGAAAGAGAGAGGAAAAGCGAGAAATCACCCCCTCCCCCTAGGAGGAATGGCCACACTGCCATCCCTTCTCCTCCATTCTCCTCTTGGGACTCTGGGCATGAATGCACATACACTAAGAGTGATATTTTAGGGCTAGGTCCAGGACTTGAACCTCTGACTTGGTTAAGTGAGATCCAGCCTTCTGACCCTATACACCATCTGCTAGCTCCCTGTGTTCTTATCTTTCAAGGAATTTTTCAGTACTAATAGGGTATCTGCATCTTACCTAGTCAGGATGGGGTAGCTGGTCAGATAGGACTACTTCTGGTGCAAGGATTAGCAGACAAACAGCCACTGAAAGGCTATCGCTGAAGTACTATAAAAAGGTATTTACAAAAAGAACTTTAAAATAGCTCCTATTCTCGGACTTACCCAATTAAGTCACATTTTCTCTGTGACTTAATGGCTCCAGGCTTTATTCTTACTTCATAAATCACAACCTCAAGCTTGGGAAAGGCTTCAAATTACATCAATCAATAAGTTTTTATTGACTGTTTACAATCAGCCTAGTGCTTCACCAAGCGCTGCAAGAGCCAAGTGCCTAATGTGAGGCCTGAACCACCCTCTTCTCTGGCGTTCTCTGAAGTCCTGTGAACAGCCACGGCCCTCTCCTCTGTGGTTAACTCATTGCTGTCACTTGGTGTTCAGGGCCTTGCAGTTTGGCTCAAGTCAACCTTTCCAATTACTATCATTATTTTAAATCTGTCTCGACTCCTATTGTCCCACCATGTCTGTATTGTTTTCTGTGTCCACATCTGCATTATTGCTTCTTCTGCCACCAATAATCCCCCCTCGTTTACATCTCCGCTAAAAAGTTAGCCACCTTTGTAACTCCATTAAACTCCATCTCCTCCTTGAAGTCTTGTTCTTCTCTACATTCTGTGGAAGAGCCTTTTCCCTCTTTGAATTGACTACAGGTACCCACTTGGAGGACACTTCATTTTCACTGCACGTATCAAGTCTATAAACTCATGCAGGATCAGGATCGTCTCTTATTTGCGGGATTCACTGTGGTACTGTTCTCATGCCAATGGCTCACGAAATATCTTTTGAATGTACAATGCTGGTGGAAGAGGTTACAGTTGAGGTGAGCCTTTAGAAACAAGAAAATGATGGAGCCAGCAGGCGGCATAGTGGTGAAGGTGCTGAACTCCTATAGGGTTGACTGCGGTTCGAGTCCCAACTCAGTGACTCGAAACTCATGCTGGGTGTACATGTGTGCATGCCCAGAATCCTGAGAGGAGAGTGGAGGAGAAGGGATTGCAGCATGGCCATCCCCCCTGGGAGGGTGATTTCTCACTTCCTCTCTCTCTGTCCCTCTCAGGCAAACACATGTACCCTATGACAAAAACCAAATCAACAATGATAATGATCATAAAAATCTAGGACATGGAAATCAATTTGGGATATGGGGATAGCTTAAACAAGGGACAGAAATATGAGAGCATGAAGTTCATCCAGGAAACAGCAAAGAGTTTACCTCTACCTAAAGCTTAGACAGCATGGATGCTAGTGGTGGTTTATGAGATAGGAAAACAGACCAGAGGGCCATGCATGTGGCCCCTCAAAACGAATTTCACTCTGTAGCACTAAATAACCACTGAAGATCTCTGAACAAGAGAGCTATTATTAGAACTTTAAGTAATTGGAAGCAGTATGAAATGCATAAGAAAAAGATGGGTCTAGAACTAGAGATACCAGTAAGATATTTATTACTTGGGAGAAAAGACACAACAGAACCTAGATTAGGAAAGTGGCTTTGAGAACACAAAAAATATCACAGAGGTAGGCTCAAGAGCGTACATCAGCAATGATGGGATGGAGTCTAGTCTCTGTAGCTCTGAGGATCATGGGTCCATAAAAAAAAAGTGAAGGAAGAGGGGAGGGAGAGGGTATTCTTGGGGAAAGATGAATTCCATTTTGAGTGTCTTGAGTCTAATGTCTTGTTAAGATAGCTAGGTGAAGATAGCGAAACGGTTAAGTGAAAAATGCACTGGAACTCAGTAAAAACATGGGGATGCAAGGTCTAGACATCATTAGGAGGCTGGCAGCTCAAGCCAGTAGAGCGTAGAACATTGCGTAAGCACATGATATGGATGAATGAGATAGGAACCAAGGACAGGTCCTTCAGTAATAGCTGCAAGGTGATGGTGGCAGAGGTGGGACAGAATGGTCAAGGAGAAGGGAGAAAAACTAGAACAGCAGAGTGGCATAGAAGCCATGGAAGGAGGAGCATGATTCCTTATTAAAAAAACAGCAAAGGGCTAGCTGGTGGCATGGTGGTTAAGGTGCTGGATCCCACATGGCCGACTTGGAAGTTCCAGTCCTGAACCCAGTGGCCTGACAAACATGCCAGGTGCGTGTGTGTGCATGCCCCACATCATGAGATAATGGAAGAAAGGGGATGGCAGTGTGGCCATCCCCTCCTGGAGGGGCAATTTCTCACTTTCCCTCTATCTCTCTGATGAGAGCACATGTCCTATGGCAAACAATCTTTAAAAATAAACAAACAAATAAACAAAAACAAATCACTTACCTTGTTGAAAAAATGAAGGTTAAAAGCATAAAGCTCAGCTGAATAGAAAATACTAAGGGGGAAAAAAAGAATCTAAGTTAGCACTCTAAAAGCAGTATGTATAACCTATTCACTGGTATGCTTAGCTTTAACTGAAATGTATAGGAACTCATATAGAAGAAGAAATTAATTCATCTGACCAGCATCTAAATTAGCAGGACTTAGCCTGGGCTCACTGATGGTATCCCCAGACAAGATCTATGGTATCTACTGCTCAGGGAAACCCTAAACCCCTCTTTGATGATTTAAGATTGGGTTCTTTAATTTGTTCAGTTTTGAAAAAAAAACAACAACTGGTTTATATGATGAGTATTTATAGCAAACAGCACAAATGTGGTTCCATATAATATTAATACATTCTTTGGAATAACTCATTTTGATTTTACTAACAAAAGATTCTTTGATATTACAATATTAATAAAAGTTGTCTTTGATATTATAGGATAAGTAGAACAAAATGTTGATTTCTAAGCCTTAGCTGAGTTACCTGCATTTTTAGTCTGTTGTTTTTTAAAATGAAATGATATTACTTTGGGTATATTTTCCTTAAAAAAGCATGTAAATATTCACATGTTAACCAATGCAGTCAATTATTAATTTTAAAAATAAAAGTACGTGTCATAAGTCCTGCTTTTAAGCACAATAAAGGGTAAGATCAATGTAGAATGATAATAAGCCAAAATGGCGATAAGGTGCTAATTTAACATTTGAGTTTTGCAGCTATTAAGGCTTTTCTCATCTGATATCAACTATGTAAATCAAATAATGGTGCATCAGACATTAAAAAAAAAAAAAAAGAAAAGAAAGAAAGGGACCAGCAAATGGTGTAATGGTTACGTCACTGGACTTGCTCATGCTGGGTGTACATGTGTGCATGCCCAGAATCCTGAGAGGAGAGTGGAGGAGAAGGGATTGCAGCATGGCCATCCCCCCTGGGAGGGTGATTTCTCACTTCCTCTCTCTCTGTCCCTCTCAGGCAAACACATGTACCCTATGACAAAAACCAAATCAACAATGATAATGATCATAAAAATCTAGGACATGGAAATCAATTTGGGATATGGGGATAGCTTAAACAAGGGACAGAAATATGAGAGCATGAAGTTCATCCAGGAAACAGCAAAGAGTTTACCTCTACCTAAAGCTTAGACAGCATGGATGCTAGTGGTGGTTTATGAGATAGGAAAACAGACCAGAGGGCCATGCATGTGGCCCCTCAAAACGAATTTCACTCTGTAGCACTAAATAACCACTGAAGATCTCTGAACAAGAGAGCTA
The DNA here is from genome assembly GCF_000334495.1 of Tupaia belangeri chinensis. Lineage (NCBI taxonomy): Eukaryota > Metazoa > Chordata > Mammalia > Scandentia > Tupaiidae > Tupaia > Tupaia belangeri. The sequence goes on along the minus strand of NW_006159562.1, from coordinate 1,373,137 downwards.
TTATTAGAACTTTAAGTAATTGGAAGCAGTATGAAATGCATAAGAAAAAGATGGGTCTAGAACTAGAGATACCAGTAAGATATTTATTACTTGGGAGAAAAGACACAACAGAACCTAGATTAGGAAAGTGGCTTTGAGAACACAAAAAATATCACAGAGGTAGGCTCAAGAGCGTACATCAGCAATGATGGGATGGAGTCTAGTCTCTGTAGCTCTGAGGATCATGGGTCCATAAAAAAAAAGTGAAGGAAGAGGGGAGGGAGAGGGTATTCTTGGGGAAAGATGAATTCCATTTTGAGTGTCTTGAGTCTAATGTCTTGTTAAGATAGCTAGGTGAAGATAGCGAAACGGTTAAGTGAAAAATGCACTGGAACTCAGTAAAAACATGGGGATGCAAGGTCTAGACATCATTAGGAGGCTGGCAGCTCAAGCCAGTAGAGCGTAGAACATTGCGTAAGCACATGATATGGATGAATGAGATAGGAACCAAGGACAGGTCCTTCAGTAATAGCTGCAAGGTGATGGTGGCAGAGGTGGGACAGAATGGTCAAGGAGAAGGGAGAAAAACTAGAACAGCAGAGTGGCATAGAAGCCATGGAAGGAGGAGCATGATTCCTTATTAAAAAAACAGCAAAGGGCTAGCTGGTGGCATGGTGGTTAAGGTGCTGGATCCCACATGGCCGACTTGGAAGTTCCAGTCCTGAACCCAGTGGCCTGACAAACATGCCAGGTGCGTGTGTGTGCATGCCCCACATCATGAGATAATGGAAGAAAGGGGATGGCAGTGTGGCCATCCCCTCCTGGAGGGGCAATTTCTCACTTTCCCTCTATCTCTCTGATGAGAGCACATGTCCTATGGCAAACAATCTTTAAAAATAAACAAACAAATAAACAAAAACAAATCACTTACCTTGTTGAAAAAATGAAGGTTAAAAGCATAAAGCTCAGCTGAATAGAAAATACTAAGGGGGAAAAAAAGAATCTAAGTTAGCACTCTAAAAGCAGTATGTATAACCTATTCACTGGTATGCTTAGCTTTAACTGAAATGTATAGGAACTCATATAGAAGAAGAAATTAATTCATCTGACCAGCATCTAAATTAGCAGGACTTAGCCTGGGCTCACTGATGGTATCCCCAGACAAGATCTATGGTATCTACTGCTCAGGGAAACCCTAAACCCCTCTTTGATGATTTAAGATTGGGTTCTTTAATTTGTTCAGTTTTGAAAAAAAAACAACAACTGGTTTATATGATGAGTATTTATAGCAAACAGCACAAATGTGGTTCCATATAATATTAATACATTCTTTGGAATAACTCATTTTGATTTTACTAACAAAAGATTCTTTGATATTACAATATTAATAAAAGTTGTCTTTGATATTATAGGATAAGTAGAACAAAATGTTGATTTCTAAGCCTTAGCTGAGTTACCTGCATTTTTAGTCTGTTGTTTTTTAAAATGAAATGATATTACTTTGGGTATATTTTCCTTAAAAAAGCATGTAAATATTCACATGTTAACCAATGCAGTCAATTATTAATTTTAAAAATAAAAGTACGTGTCATAAGTCCTGCTTTTAAGCACAATAAAGGGTAAGATCAATGTAGAATGATAATAAGCCAAAATGGCGATAAGGTGCTAATTTAACATTTGAGTTTTGCAGCTATTAAGGCTTTTCTCATCTGATATCAACTATGTAAATCAAATAATGGTGCATCAGACATTAAAAAAAAAAAAAAAGAAAAGAAAGAAAGGGACCAGCAAATGGGGTAATGGTTACACATGGTCAATCACAGTTCAAGTCCTGGACTCCGTGGCTTGAAACTCATATTGGCTGTGTGTGTGTACATGCCCAAAATCCCAAGAGGAGAATGAAGAAGGGATGGCGGTGTGGCCATCCCTCCTGGGGGGTGATTACTTGCTTTCTGTTTCTCTGCCTCTCTGGTGAACACATGCACCCTACAGCAAAAGTATCTCTCTAAAAAACAAAGGAGGTGGAGCCAGGAGGTGGCATGGTGGTTAAGGGGATGAACTCCCACATAGCCAACTGCTGTTCTAGTCCTGGACCCAGTGGCTTGAAAATCATGCTGGGTGCATATTCATGCATGCCCAAAATCCCAGGAGAAAAATGGAGGAGAGGGGATTGTGGCATGGCCATCTTCCCCTGGTGGGGGGTCATTTCTCATTTTCCCTGCCTCATTTCTGTCTCTCTCTCTCTGGTGAGCACACAAGCCCTATGGCAAACAGCTTTAAAGAAATGAGATTGAAATCCTAAGTGCACCATTGTCTTTGTGAAGAACAAATGCACGTGATCAAGGCCCTGGGTACATATAAGATGACACTAAGGATTCTTTTTCAACCAGATGAACCTCGGACATGACTTTGGTACACACTGTCATTGAGGAGACAAGGGCCAGCAAGGGTACGCCACCTTCCGACTCACTTATGAACAGGATGAGCAGAAGGCTGAACTTATCCAGGTCGATGTTCGGGTTGGAGAACGTGTCGCAGAACGTCGTGTAGATGATCATGAGGAGGACGCTGCTGCTGATAGCACCAAAAGGAGGTTTCTTTCTTTCAAGCCAATCCTTGATGTATCTTCGGACAATCTGAAACACATGGATCAATAGGTTGCCTTTTTTCCCCAAGATGTCGGGAGTCGGATCGGGCAACACAAAGTGATTCTGACAGCAGAAAGGACATAAAGGAGAGAGAATAATTTGGATGATGGCCACAGTGGATTTCAAAGCTTCCCTGCCACACCACTCTTCTTCTGGGGAATTTAACATTTGTAGTGCAACTTCCACTGGGTGTCCATAATGAGAGTATATTTTCAACTGCATTCAAATCCATCCTTAATCATGCCAAATGCTCTTTGCTAGCTGTCACTGAGACATGCCCATTAAGCCTCCCCAAAGTTTCTCTCCTCTGCTGATCCTAATGGATGTGTGTAATTATCAGAGTCCCCTTTGCCTCAACAGACAATTCCAAGTGCAACTTTGGGAATCTTAAAAATCTGACATCTTCAAGAATTTCAAGACGGTAGATAATCGAAAGTGATCCATGGAACATATTAATATTTAAAATGCTAGCAATGCACCAGAAGTTTTTAATTAAATTATAACTCATGCTTGAAACGCAAAAGTGCATGTGTTGTGGGAGTTTAAATAATTCAGACTCTGAATATCTAGAGTTTTTGTGAATCCAAAGACAAATGCCATTTGCATGCTTTTAGAATTCCAGAATTAACACTTAAAAAATGGATAAACCTGCCCTAACTTTTCTACATAAGGCGCAGGGAACTATAAAGTTATATAACAATCCTTTCTTATTTTAAAATTCAAATCAGATATTTGAAATCAGGGCAATCTGAATACCGGCGATGCGGACATAAAAGTGCACACGCCACTTAAAATCCTGTTTCACTTTTCAAAGAAGCTGAACAAGCCCTATGATATGGACAATAGTTGAGACATTAAGTTTGGAGTCACTCATTATCCTGCATAATTGAACATGAGATTTCACAACAGGCTGAATTACCACAGATCCATTAGCCATAATGAGGTCAGAGAACTTCTCCTGATAAGGCTGATGGGGCTCTGTCATCTTCCGTGCTGTCACTAAAAAGGCATAATTCATAAAGGAGCCTATCTTTACAGATACTCGAGAACAAAATAAACTACTCTCAATAGAACCTTTGAACAAACGGCCATTGGATCAACTTCAACTGTCCTCGAGGACTCACCAAGCGAAATAACAGTGTTCATGAAAAGAAACTCTTAGCAGAAAGCTGACCCGTTGCTGCAAGGTACAGGCACAAAACCTTGAAGGCCACGAGGGGTGGGGATGAAATAGTGTTTATTACATACAGATAAATAAGGTTTGACTGTTTTTCTTTTTTGAAAAGTAAATCTCGTAATTAAAGTTTCAGCTGGGTTAAAAAATACATTTTTGGAGGCAGGGAAGAAGTAATCACAAACCATCGGAATTATCTAGTGTTTCTGGGGCTAGCAGGAGGCGTGTGGTTTAGGTGCTGGACTCCCATGTGGCTGACTGCAATTCAAGTCCTGGACCCAGTGGCTTAAAACTCAACACTGGATGTGTATGTGTGCATGCCCAAAATCCCAAGAGGAAAATGGAGAAGGTTTTGCAGAATGGCCATCATTCCTGGAGGGTGATTTTTTGCTCTCTGTCTCTCTGTCTCTCCAGTGAGTGCATGTATCCTATAGCAAAAATCTCTCAAAAAAATGAGTGTTTCTTTCTTTAAAAAGGAGTGACATATAGAGAAACAAGGGCAGTTCTGTTGTGCAGTGCTGTGGGCTGATGTTAGAATGCACACTTTGGATAGTAATGCTGGAGATGGAGATGCCATGGGTTATCCAGATGGCCCCTGTTCAGGTATGTCACTGTGGAAGGAGCTGTCATCAAAGTCTATGGAGGGATCTCATTGAAAAGGTCATTTCATAATCTACTGACTCTGGTAGTGTCAAGCTGGTAGTGACCCAAATTAAATACAACTCAACTCCTTTAAATAAATGGAAATTTCAAGGAACTGTTTAAATCAGTGCTGTCCCTTCAGTCTTGTTTGAATTTATAATGGTTAGCAGCACAAAAGTGGGCCAGCCGTGGTGGTGCAGTGCTGCCACACTGCAATGCTGATGCCACATGGGAAGGTCCTGGGTTCGTGTCTTGAGGTCTCCTTGTACACAGGGATGCATGTGTGCCTTTCGGGACCCTGGTTGGCTGAGGCTGGGGGTGGGTTTTCAGGATGAAGATCTGTTAGAGGTGCCTCCCTTTCTCCATCTCTCAGACTGTCTCTCTCATGAGAGAAATAAATAAACATAAAAAATAAATCCTCACAAGTTCTCTCTCTGGGACCAGCGGATGGCATAATGGCTACATCACTGAACTCTTTTGTAGTTGACTGTGGTTCGAGTCCTGAACCCTAGATGGCATAATGGCTGTATCACTGAACTCCTGTGTGGCTATGGTTCGAGTACCGAACCCAGTGGCTTAAACTCATGCCAGGCACATGTGTGTGTGTGCCCAAGATCCCAAGAGGAGAATGGAGGAGAAGGGATTGCGGCATGGCCATCACCCCTGGAGGGTGATTTCTCGCTTTCTGTCTCTCTGGTGAGCACACGTGACCTATAGCAAAAATCTTTCTTAAAAGAAGAAAAAGTTCTCTCTCTGGAATAGGCTATGGAATGTATGATCCCAATTCTAACAGTCCCTTCCTCCCCCTCCACCACTGTCTTCCTCTGACAAAGAAATATGAATAAGTATAACGTGAAAGTCAAAGCCATTTTAAAAACCACGACAAATCTGTAATCATCAGTCAACTTTATAAGTAGTCATCTGACTTAGTTAACCTAGTCATCTTTCTCTGCATTACAAAGCACTGCGTCTAATAGTAGAATAGGATTCTTTCAATGAAACAAGAAACAGGGGACCTGATTCTGGAATCTTCTCAGCCAAATGCCTTTCTTCTAAACACATCAATGGTTAATATGGGTATTTCATCTCAATGTTAATAAAAGGAATAACTATAAAGTTGGGAATTTGACAAAAGCACTAGTGAAACAACTCCAGGGGAAAACAGATTGCTTTTCACCATTTTCAGTCTGACGGTGATTTTTGTCTGTTTCCAAAGTAAACCCTTTTCTGTCTTGCCAGGATGCACAGCACTTTCTCATCTTCCCTTAAAATTAAATTCGTGGAGTAGCTGCTTTTGCACCGTGTAGCTAGAAAAGTGTTAAAATGTTTCATAAACAAAACTGGATGACTGTAGTGTTGACATGTCTGGAAGATGAGATTTGGATAGAAACCCTGGGAAACCTCATCTCTTAGTTCAGCCACTTACACTTTCGATACATTCTTCTCCATTTGCCAAGAGTTCATGTCATTTAGAAATTCTCTAAACTTCATTGCCTTACGAAAACCTTTAATAACTTTACAGGAAACAACACTTGATTAGAAACAGATAAATACAATCTGATATGGATGCCTTAGAATTCTCTCTTCGGGAAAAAAAATTGAGATGAATTGGGAAAAGTCATTCTGATGAGGCCAGTGGCATCTTTCTTTAGAATCTATACTATGTCATTTGCCTTGGTGGCTCAGAGAAAAATGGGCATTCAAAATGGCAGGTGCCATGGTAGTTGGACGCTGGACTCCCATATGGCCGACTGCAGTTCGACTCTCAGGCTTGGAGGCTTGCTTTCTCACTTCCCCTCTCCAGCAGCTTGCTTTCTCACTTTCCCTCTCTCTCTGGTTAAAATAATAATAATAATAATAATAATAATAATAATAATAATGATAAATAAATCTTTAAAAGAAAAAAATCGACAAATCCTCATTAACTTGTTCTCTTTTCTCTATAGAGAAAGAAAAAAAAATTCTTACATGGGAAGCTTTTTACTTTAAAAGCTTTACATTGTCTTACTGTAAACATTGTAATTTTCTTTTCTTTTTAAGTATATTTATTTCTTCCATGGGCCAGAGAGAGAGAGAGACAGAGAGATAGTACTCCCAGCAGAGTCTCGATGCTACAGTCTACCCCTAACCTCAGCTTGGCCAGGATCGTGGGCACATGGATGCCTGGTAATATTCAGGGAGGTCTCTGGGCACAAACCCAGAACCTTCCCATGGAGGTCGGCCTTGCAGAGTGTCTGTCACATTTTACCAATGAGCTACTGTTCAGCTCTTGACATTTTTATTTTCTTTATTTTAAATTAAGTACCAGGAAATGCTGACAGGAAACGTAAAATTGACTTGTACTTCTGATAAGCCGAGCCACATCACAATGACAGCATGACTTCCAAGTTGTAAAGATGTAAAAGCGACACGTCTTAGGTGAAGGATGCTGATCTGCTAAGATAACTGTGAAGGATACTATTTATCATTTTAATTTACTTTTTCTTTTTTCTTTTTTTTTTGGCCAGGCTATTTCCTTGCTTTTTATTTTACTGTCTTTACATGTATAAATTGATTATTGAGTGGGGATATATGATGGGTAACTTTTCATGCTCAGTGTGAATTTTAAAATTGATTTCTCTTTAAGGTGGCTTCAGATTGCTTCTTCGGTTTTTATCCTGTATTCCACTGATCCGTGTATTTTCGTAAGGTGTGTTGTTTCTTTATTATTATCCTGTCGAAATGTATAGTCATGGATAGAAAATGAAATCCAATGAACATAACACATTTCTTCAAAATAATTTTTAAAGAACTAGTCTATCTAACTTTATTCGTTCATTTATTTTTAAATTAATTTTATTTTTTATTTTTAAAGTGTTGATTCTTTTTTAAATTTATTTTTTATTTTATTTCAATTTTCTATATGTTCAATCATGTTATTTAGCTTGCAAAGTAAATATGCCAACATGTGTACACTTCTTACCAGTCTAGTTGACAGTACTATAAAGTTACCTTCAACAGATAATAACCCATTTCTTTGTCTCATAAATGCTTTGCCTCTCTCTCTTTCTCCTTAATGTCCTTCCTCAGAGTCTTTTAGTTTGCTACAGGGCATACATGCTTGCTAGAGAGAGATAGCAGGGGGAGAGAAAGGAAAGTGAGGAATACCTCCCCAGGGTGTGTGTGTGGGTGACTATAACTAAGTCCCTCTCCTCTATTATTCTCTCCAGATGTGGGGCACATAGGCACATGGGCCAGGTGTGTTTTTTGTTTTGTATTGTTTTGTTTTTTAACAAAGGTGCTAAGACCATTTAATGAAGAAAATATGTCTTTTCAAAACATATTTTAGTTCTACTTCATTTTAACTTGAGCAATGAGGGAGAAAGAGAGGAAGTGAGAAAGCAAGCTGCCAGGTCCAGGACTTGAACTGTGGTCGGCCATGTGGGAGTTTAGCATCTTTAACCACCACACCACCTGCTGGTACCTCTTCAAAATATTTTAATTAAATATTGGGTAGATTCAAAATAATTTAAAAAAGTATAAATGATAATAGTAAATGGGTACAATAAATACCTGCTATTCTATTTAACTTTTGAAAATTCTTTCTCTTTATTACTTCATTTTATTCTTATGAGAAAGGTTATGCAGATATCACCCTGCTAGGCTTACAGTTGAAAATGGAGGCACAGAAAGCCCAAACCTGTATAATATAATAAAAAGTCAGTCAGGGGGCTAGCAGGTAGCATTGTGGTTAAGGCACTGATTCCCTCATGGCCAATCACAGTTCAAGTCCCGGACCTGGCAGCCTGAAAATTATACCAAGCATGTGTGTGTGTGTGTGTGTGTGTGTGTGTGTGTGTGTGTGTGTGTCCAAAATCCCAGGAGGAGAATGGAGAAGGGATTGCAGCATGGCCATCCTCCCTTGGGGAGGGGGGGTGATTTCTCACTTTCTGTTTCTCTGTCTCTCTCTGGTGAGCACACAAGCCCTATGGCAAAACCTAAAATAAATAAATTAATCATAATAAAAGCCAGTCAGGTGGATTAGTAGGAGAAAGCCTTCTATTTGCTGCAGGAACCTAGCACAGTGGGTAAGGATGCAGAGTTGGGAGCCACAATGTGCCCGACTGAATCCTGTCCCCTTACATTCTGATCTTGAGCAAATTCCTTAACATCCTTGTGTCTCATCTGTAAGATGGGTATAATAGTTGTAATAAGGATTAAGTAGCTAAATAAATACAAAATGCTTTAGAACCCTGGCCTGCACATAGTAAAAGATAATTGTTCCTTTTATTTTTTTTATAAACTAAAAAAAAAAAAAAAAAGACAGAGAAAGAAAGAGACAGAGAAACTCAGAGAAATAGAGACAGGGATCTCAACAGGTCCCCAAACTGCTATGCACCCCTAGCCCCAGCCAGCCTGGATCAGGGCACACATGCACCTGGCCTGTGTAGGGAGTGACCAGGATATGAACCCAGGACCTTCTCATGTGGGCCCAGTTACATTACTTCTGCACTACCATCTGGTTCCAACATGATCACATGATCACTTTTCTTTTCTATCTCTTTTTTTTTTCTTTTGAGAGATTTTTGCTATAGGGTGTGTGCACTTGCCAGAGAGATAGAGACAGAAAGTGAGAAATCACCCCCTGGGGGGTGGCAAGTCACAACACCTTCTCCATTCTCTTGTTAGGATTTTGGGCATGCATACACACACACACACACACACACACACACACTTGGTGTGAGTTTCAAACAGTCAGATCCAAGACTCGAACTGCAGTTGGCTACGTGGGAGTCCAGTGCCTTAACCACTACGCCACATGCTGGCCCCCATGGATCACTATTCTTACTCCCAGGTCTCATTTTGGTGATATTTCTATGAAAACACTATCAGTATATCTCACTGCATACAGTAATAGTTACTTTTCTCTCAAAACAATTCAGGTGGGGACCAGCAGATGGCACAGTGGTTTCATTGCTGGACTCCCACAAGGCTGACCACGGTTCAAATCTTGGAACTGGTAGCTTGAAAATCACTCTGGGCGTGTGTGCATGCATGCCCAAGATCCTGGGGGGAAACTGGAGGAGAATGGAGGAGAAGGGATTATGGCATGGTTGTACCCCTTGGGGGGTGATTTCTCACTTTCCCTCTCACTGTCTCTGTCTGTCTCTTTCTCTGGCAAGTGCACATGCCCTAAAGCAAAAACCTTTTTTTTTTTTAAATTCAGGTAAAAACAGTTCATATCTAATATAATTTTCTAAATGCTAAACTTCACTAGTATTAATAGCACTAACCTCAGTTCTAGCTGGAGACTGTTTAGCATGAAGAGCCCATCTCAAACTGGGAAACAAAACGCTAGTGGGAAGACCAGACAATACATGAACAATAATGTATAGAAACACTTTTTATTATTAATTCATAAGGGAAAAGTGGGTTTTAGTGTGCTGCTTTGAAAAATACTCAAAAGGGTGACGGAAAACAAAAGGTGACAGAAATTCTATTTCCTTAACATTTATTCATAAATTGCTCTTAAATATAATACATGAAATAAGTATTCATCACAAGCACTTAAATGTATTAAAAGGGTTTGTCATAAAAGGGAAAGAAATGCTATAAGGACTTTTTTTTAGAGTTTTTTTGTGATAAGGCATTTGTACTTGCCAGAGAGACAGAAAGCGTGAAATTGCCCCCCAGGGGAATGACCATGCCACAGTCCCTTCTCCTCCATTCTCCTCTTGACATTTTGGGCATGCGTGCACGCATACATGCACACAAGCCCAATGTAAGTTTCAAGCTGCCAGGTCTGAGATTTGAATTGGAGTCAGCCACGTGGGAGTCTAGTGCCTTGACCATCACACCACCTGCTGGCCCCAAGGGCAGACGTTTGATTTCTCTTTCTGTTAAAAAATTTTATTGAACTTTATTTATTTATTTTAATGTGATCAGAGTGAGAGAGAGAGAGAGAGAGAGAGAGAGAGCATGAAAGTGAGAAAGCAGGGGAGCGCACGCGCCCTATAGTGAAAAACCTCTCAAATAAATAAATAAATAAATAAATAAATAAATAAATAAATGAGAAAGCAAGCCACCAGGTCTAGGATTCAAACCATGGTCGGCCATGTGGGAGTCCAGTATCCTAACCACCATGCTACTCGCCAGCTCCCACATTTGCTTTCTTTCTAGAATTAATAGAAGCAGCAGTCTCCTGACTATGATATCAATAGAGAGGCCTGTACAAACAAAGTGAAGCCTGGAAGTTGGGTGCGTTGTCGGACAAGGAGAAAGACCAAACTTAACCCCACATCATACCAGTATCAGCCCATACTGGAAGGACTGGCTGGGGAAAACATAGACAAATAAAATTCACTCTCAGTAACTGGATCTGGTGGCTTGAAAATATCAATCATAATGTTTTATCATCCCTAAAATATTAAGGAAAATATATTCAGTGGCATGCATGGAATAGGCAGTCGGGTTTAACCAGAATCAGGCCTTTTTGAGTATTTACAAGAAAGGAGGACAGGGTGAAGTTCCAGTTGAGACTATCAGCAAAGAAGGGGCTATAATGATAAACTGTGGAATCTGAACTGGGTAAGAAGGAAAGTAAAGGTGCAGAAATGGTAATTGATAGAAAGCACTAGGGTTGGGGCCAGCAGGTGGCGTGGTGGTTAAGGCACTGGACACTCCCACATGGCTGACCGTGGTTCGAGTCCTGGACCTGGTGGCTTGCTTTCTCACTTTCCTTCCTTTCTTCCCTCTCTCTCTGTATAACTTTCTCTGGTAAAATTAAAGTAAATGAATGAATAAATAAAATTAAACAATTCTTAAAAAGAAAAGAAAGAAAGTCCTAGGGTCAATTGATTGGGAGCTTGACAAAGCAGAGGAGTTACTGGACACAGGAGCTAAGAAGGTGAGGAGGTGTGGTTAGAAAGCTGGCTGCCTGAAATTGACCATCAAGATGAAACAGGCTTCTACCCGCCCTAAGGCACTTTGGTATGCAACAGAAAATGGAATCTCTTGGGATCAGCAGGTAGAGTGGTGGTTAAGGCAGCTGGATCCCAGATGGCTAACTCTGTAATTCAAATCCTGGTCCCGGTGGCTTGGAAAACATACCAACAAACGTGTGTGTGTGCCTAAAGTCCCCACAGAAAAATGGAGGAGAAGGGATCGTGGTGTGGTCATCCTCCCTGGAAGACAATTTCTCATTTTCTCTCTGTCTGTCCTTCTCCAATGAGTACACACTCCCTATGGCAAAAATGTAAAAAAAAAAAAAAAAAAAAAAAAAAAGGACTCCTTCACTTAATGTATTTTATTTCCTCCTACCAAAGAATGTCTAGTAACAAATAAGAAAATCTAAGATGCTTAAGTACCTTTCTCTGAGAGGTGACGTGGTTGTACACTGAACAATCTCTGCACCTGTACGCAAAGGCCCTGCAAGGATGTGATGACAGGAGTAGGTGGCCGAGACTAGAGCAACGAGGGCGATGAGAGTGAGCCTTATTTTATTTTCCACGAAAATTCTAAATCATCTATTTTCCAAAAACTAGTACCCTAAAAAAAAAAAAGTGTTGATTACATTTATTACTTTATAATTTACTGACTACTTAACTACCGGGTGCATTAAGAATGAGCAATTTAATAATTCATGATTCTCTCGGAATAAATACTCTTTCAATTACTGAAGTTATATAACCCTGTACATTAAAAAATGGAATGATTCAGACAAAGATTTTTGGGGGGGCCTACGTGGTTGAAGTCATATCTTATTTATGTATTATTTTTTTAGAGTGATTTTTTGCTGCAGGGCGCATGTGCTTGCCAGAGAGACAGAGAGACAGAGAGACAGAAGCGAGAAATCACCCACCAGGGGGGATTGTCATGCTGTAATTTCGTGTCCTCCATTCTCTTCTCAGCATTTTGGGCACACGCACACACGCCCGGTGTGTTTTTCAAGCTGTCAGGTCCTGGACTTGAACCACGGTCACCATGCAGGAGCTGAGTGCCTTAAGCACCATATCACCTGCTGGCCCCTAAATAAAACTATTTTAAAAAAGAATTATTTTATTTAACTTTATTCATGGCCATTGTTTTATTATTATTATTATTATTATTGTTATTATTATTATTGAAGTTGAGCAGAGAGAGACAATGAGTGAGAAGGAAAGTGAGAAAGCAAGCTACCAGGTCTGAGACTCGAACCATGGTCAGCTATGTGGGAGTCCAGTTGCCTTAACTACCATGCCACCTGCTGGCCCCAAAATAGGACTTTTTAAGTGCGTTTAAACTCTTCCCTTTTATGCAAAATTTAGTCTGTTTTCTAAGAATAAAATTAAAATTAAGCCCGGTCTCAGTACTGTTCTGCAGTACTTGAAGCCTCGTGATCTACTGTGGGTTTGGACCCCAAGATGACTTGAAATTCACTGGGCATGTGCCCAAGAGCCTGACTAGCTGCAGAGCCGAGGGAAGGGAGTCACAGCATGATGAGACCCTATGGAGGGTGCCTGTCTCTCTATCCTATGCATGTCTGTATTCTCATGAAAGAAAGAAAATAAACCGTTTTTTAAAAGTATATAAAATATTAAATAAAAAAATATACTGCTTAGGTTATAAGTGCTGCTGGGTCTCCCCCCCACCCCACAGGTCCATTCCCTCAGGAATGAGATATTTATTCCCACAGCTTGAGGGAATTATTTTTTTTTTCAAGTATCACTTTTTCTTTTTTTTAAGAATTATTTCATTTAACTTTATTTATTTATTTAAATTTAACCAGAGAGGGACACAGAGAGAGAGAGAGAGAGAGAGAGAGAGAGAGAGAGAGAAAGTGTGAAAGCAAGCTGCCAGGTCTGTGACTCGAACCGTGGTCGGCCATGTGGAAGTCCAGAGCCCTTAACCACCACACCACTTGCCAGCCCAAGTATCACTTTTGAATCTCCTCTTTGGGACTTGCCCTCAGCCTAAAGGAGCACTGACTTAAGGTCACTCCCTCACTGTGGGGAGAGAGGCCAGAATCCTATGGGTGTTCAGTGCCAGAGTACACTCAGCCTTCAGGCAGCACAACTCTGAGGGGTCATCCTAGCTCAGAGCCTCCGTGGATCTGCTGAGGTCTTTGCTGGGACTACATCATCCCCATTTGATTTTTCTTGGTTGATTTTTGCCCAGATGGATGCACACAATTGCCTAGGATGGCAGGGGGAGGGAGGGCAAAGGGAAGGTGAGAAAGCACCCTGTATAGGGAGTGGTAATACCTCAATCTGTTCTCCTCCATTTCTCCCTCCTTTCAGGATTTTGGGCACACACGCACACGTGCCCAGAGTTTATCTTTTCTTTTCTTTGTAGAGGTTTTTACCTTAGGGTGTGTGTGATTGCCGGAGACAGACAGAGAGACAGTGAAAGAGAAAATGAGATATCCCCCCAGGGGGGATGGCCATGCTGTAATCCCCTCTCCTACATTTTCCTCCTGGGATCTTGGGCACTCATGCATATGCACCCGGCATGAGTTTTAAGTCACTGGGCCTGGAACTCAAACCACGGTTGGCCATGTGGGAGCCCAGCAATGTAATGGCTATGCCATCTTTTGGTCCCAGTGTCTGGCATTTTTCAAGCCACTGGGTACGGGACATGAACCACACTGATAGTCGTACGGGATCCAACCACTTTAACCACTGTGCCACAGGCTGGCCCACCTAGCTGCCTGTCTTCACTCCCCAGAGGTGTTGATTCCAAGGGTATTCAGTACTCCTGAGAAAACCTCCTGCATAGAAGCTTCTACTCAGAGTTTATTGCCCACAGAACCCAAGACATCACATTAATGTTGTATGTTCATACATACATCATTTTATGGTTGGTATGTCAGAGTTGCTTACAGTTTAGTGTTTGCAGAGAATTTGATGAGGGTGATGATGGTGATGACAGTGATAAAAGCTACAGGGTATGCACCAGGGTCTCTGCATAGAATTTCATATGTATGCACATTTCATTTAGCCCTCACACCCCTTTAAGGCAGATACTATTTTCATAATAGTTAATAAATTGGAGATCTAATGACTTGTCAAGACCATACAACAAATAAAAGGTAGAACTGGGGTCAGCAGGTGGCATGGTGGTTGTGGCCGACCTCAGTTCAAGTCCTAGAACGGTGACTTGAAACTCACTCGAGGTGCATGTGCATGAGTACGCAAAATCCTCAGAGGAGAATGGAGGAGAAGGGAGTGTGGTGTGGCCATCTCCCCTGGGGATGATTTCTCAGTCTCTCTGTCTGTCTCTGTCTGTCTCTCCGGTGAGTACACACGCCCTATAGCAAACATCTCTCTTAGAAAAATAAATAAATAAAAAGTAGAATTACGTCTAGACTCTAACTGCTTTTAAGCTAAAGTCTGAGTTCTTAATCATCCTCATATATTGTTTTCCTCAGACTTACTCATTTAGTTTTCTATGATTTAAAAGAAAAAAAATCATATGCGTATAGTTCAACTATATGCTTATTATTAACTTGTTAGAAGAAGTTAAAATAAGAACTTCTATTAGTACAGTTAAATAAGAATGAGAAAGGAAAACTAAATCTTATCAGGTCCCATTTTAAGAGATAATTGGATTAAATATTTGTTTTTATCGGTTACATAATCGCAAAGAGAACTGCTGTTGGAAGTCTATGAAGTCAACCAAAGCCAGATGCTGGTCCCAACAACGGTCATAAATGCTGTGACTTTATCAGAAGTTGCAGAATAAGGTCAAGATTTACTAGATATTCTCAAGATTGCTTCGTAGCTACAAAGAAGAGCTAATAAACTTTTAAAATCAATAAACATTTGGGAACCAGCAGTTAGCGTAATGGCTATGTCGCTGGATCCCCATGTAGTCAACCGCGGTTCGGGTCCCGGACCCTGTGGCTTAAAACTCACGCCGGGCGCGTGTGCGTGCGTGCCCAAGATCCCGAGAGGAGAATGGAGGAGAAGGGATTGCGGCGTGACCATCCCCCCTGGGGGGTGATTTCTCGCTTTCTGTCTCTTTGTCTCTCTCTGTCTGTCTGGCGAGCGCACGCGCCCTACAGTGAAAATCTCTTCAAAAAAAAAAAAAAAGAAAAAAAAAATCAATAAACATTTAAGGGACACACAAGTGAAAAATGATCGGTTGTTGATAATATCTTTAACTGGACTCACATACAGTGTATTCATGCTGGGAAAATTCACTTTATAAGTTGTAATGATATACAGTGATTGAATTAATAAAAAAAATTCCATGTAGGGGACCCTATGAAACAGACAGAGAGACAGTGAAAGAGAAAATGAGATATCCCCCCAGGGGGGATGGCCATGCTGTAATCCCCTCTCCTACATTTTCCTCCTGGGATCTTGGGCACTCATGCATATGCACCCGGCATGAGTTTTAAGTCACTGGGCCTGGAACTCAAACCACGGTTGGCCATGTGGGAGCCCAGCAATGTAATGGCTATGCCATCTTTTGGTCCCAGTGTCTGGCATTTTTCAAGCCACTGGGTACGGGACATGAACCACACTGATAGTCGTACGGGATCCAACCACTTTAACCACTGTGCCACAGGCTGGCCCACCTAGCTGCCTGTCTTCACTCCCCAGAGGTGTTGATTCCAAGGGTATTCAGTACTCCTGAGAAAACCTCCTGCATAGAAGCTTCTACTCAGAGTTTATTGCCCACAGAACCCAAGACATCACATTAATGTTGTATGTTCATACATACATCATTTTATGGTTGGTATGTCAGAGTTGCTTACAGTTTAGTGTTTGCAGAGAATTTGATGAGGGTGATGATGGTGATGACAGTGATAAAAGCTACAGGGTATGCACCAGGGTCTCTGCATAGAATTTCATATGTATGCACATTTCATTTAGCCCTCACACCCCTTTAAGGCAGATACTATTTTCATAATAGTTAATAAATTGGAGATCTAATGACTTGTCAAGACCATACAACAAATAAAAGGTAGAACTGGGGTCAGCAGGTGGCATGGTGGTTGTGGCCGACCTCAGTTCAAGTCCTAGAACGGTGACTTGAAACTCACTCGAGGTGCATGTGCATGAGTACGCAAAATCCTCAGAGGAGAATGGAGGAGAAGGGAGTGTGGTGTGGCCATCTCCCCTG
This sequence comes from Tupaia belangeri chinensis, assembly GCF_000334495.1. Classification (NCBI taxonomy): domain Eukaryota; kingdom Metazoa; phylum Chordata; class Mammalia; order Scandentia; family Tupaiidae; genus Tupaia; species Tupaia belangeri. Next base: position 1,356,604 of record NW_006159562.1, on the reverse strand, counting down.
GGGATGATTTCTCAGTCTCTCTGTCTGTCTCTGTCTGTCTCTCGGGTGAGTACACACGCCCTATAGCAAACATCTCTCTTAGAAAAATAAATAAATAAAAAGTAGAATTACGTCTAGACTCTAACTGCTTTTAAGCTAAAGTCTGAGTTCTTAATCATCCTCATATATTGTTTTCCTCAGACTTACTCATTTAGTTTTCTATGATTTAAAAGAAAAAAAATCATATGCGTATAGTTCAACTATATGCTTATTATTAACTTGTTAGAAGAAGTTAAAATAAGAACTTCTATTAGTACAGTTAAATAAGAATGAGAAAGGAAAACTAAATCTTATCAGGTCCCATTTTAAGAGATAATTGGATTAAATATTTGTTTTTATCGGTTACATAATCGCAAAGAGAACTGCTGTTGGAAGTCTATGAAGTCAACCAAAGCCAGATGCTGGTCCCAACAACGGTCATAAATGCTGTGACTTTATCAGAAGTTGCAGAATAAGGTCAAGATTTACTAGATATTCTCAAGATTGCTTCGTAGCTACAAAGAAGAGCTAATAAACTTTTAAAATCAATAAACATTTGGGAACCAGCAGTTAGCGTAATGGCTATGTCGCTGGATCCCCATGTAGTCAACCGCGGTTCGGGTCCCGGACCCTGTGGCTTAAAACTCACGCCGGGCGCGTGTGCGTGCGTGCCCTAGATCCCGAGAGGAGAATGGAGGAGAAGGGATTGCGGCGTGACCATCCCCCCTGGGGGGTGATTTCTCGCTTTCTGTCTCTTTGTCTCTCTCTGTCTGTCTGGCGAGCGCACGCGCCCTACAGTGAAAATCTCTCCAAAAAAAAAAAAAAAGAAAAAAAAAATCAATAAACATTTAAGGGACACACAAGTGAAAAATGATCGGTTGTTGATAATATCTTTAACTGGACTCACATACAGTGTATTCATGCTGGGAAAATTCACTTTATAAGTTGTAATGATATACAGTGATTGAATTAATAAAAAAAATTCCATGTAGGGGACCCTATGAAGAAGGGGGGGGTCTTTAAAAAGTCCAGGAAAGATGCTTATTATGGAAAAACATGTTGGTATTTCAAAACTTCTTTGCACCAAAATCAATGTGTACTTTAATTACATTTTCCATAAATTTTCTGAAGTCTTCTTGTACAGCTTACTACAAAGCAGACTGATATTAATTTTGAAAAGATGAGAATATGGTGATCATGAAACCTCATATTTTCATAGTTTGATAGTTTCATTTGTCTCCTCCCTCTGAATAGCCTTTCTCTCAATTGCTCTGATGTCACTTAAGAATTCAAAATTTGATCTATAAAAATAATAAGATAAAATTGGGAACCTTACCTGTCCGATAATAAGAGGAACCACCACAGTCATAAAAAGCTGAGAAAAAATTGATGAAAAAGGCACAGAAGAAGATGAACCAAGCTGTAAAACAAGAAAGTTGGAATCACTTTGAACCAGTTATCAAACATCGTTGTCAATTAAATAATACAATAAGTAAATTCTCTCCTATGCACCAGAAGTTTGATCGCTATTTACAAAGAGTAAATGAAGTTATCTCTAATTTTCTAAATTTAAAATCAAATAAGCTGTTAAATTTTTCTTTTCTTCTTCACCCCTTCCTCCCCCTCCCTCCCTCCCTCCCTCCCTTCCTTCCTCCCTTCCTTCCTTCCTTCCTTCCTTCCTTCCTTCCTTCCTTCCTTCCTTCCGTCCTTCCTTCCGTCCTTCCTTTACCCCCTTTCAGCGTGTAGTCAAAATGATGCCACAAATGTATGTCTTGCCCCTTGGTGGCTCTGCATTCATTTGATAAATGGTTGGCCTGTGGCAGGCAACTTAACCCATAAAAGTTGTAGTCCTTAATCCTTTTCCTCTGTAATCAATAAAAACTAAAGAAATGAAGAATTGGGCAAAAAAAAAAAAAAAGTGAAACTAGTGAAAAACGAACAGGATTCCTGGTGTGTAAACATTATGTGGCTGTTAGAGGTTTCTTGTGTTGCAAAACCAAAGTATTAAAAGTTAATAATTCCCTCTACTATAGAGCAACTGTGTCTTTGAAGAAAAAGGTGCTTAACAAATACATTCTCTCCACAAATATTAAACCTAAGGATATTCCTGGTGCAAGGACTGAAATAAAGAAAAAAATATAATGTACAGAGAAATCAAGGCACTAAGTGAATAGAAAAAGAAACTTCAAAGAACAAAGTTTTCAAGTTCAAGAAACACCAGCTTGGTGCTCTGTATTCAAAATGTTTACAATGTTGGCAGAGACAGTGGGATTCAGTTATTCATCATGTGAAAGGTGAGTTCCTGCCAAAATCTAATGAATGGTCTGGCTCCTGTTTCTTTTCTTTTCAACTCTATTAATGTATTTTAAAATGTTTAGGGCCAGCCAGTGGCATTGTGGTTAAAGTGGCTAGGTCCCACATGGTCAATTGCAGTTCAAATCTCAGACCCAGCTGCTTGAAAACATGTCAGATGTGTGTATGCATGCCCAAACTCCTGAGAGAAGAAATGGAAGAAAAGGGATTGAGGCATGACCATTTCCCAAGGAGGGTGATTTATCTCTCATGCTCTTTCTGTCTCTCTCCTCCAAGCACATATGTTCTCTAGCAAATTAAAAAACGTTTAATGAATAAACATATCAAAGTTATATAAGGGGACTTCAAAAAAATCATGGAAATTTTGAATTAAAATACAAGTTTATTTTAGCACAAATAATTTTTAACACTATGCATCATTTTTTCATGATATGTATTTTCCATGAACCTTTTGAAGACCCCATGTATTTCCTTTGTAAGCCCATAAAAATAAAGAAAACCCACCTCGACTTCAGTAGAAAAGAAAAACATTATGTATTTCACTGTATGTATACCTTTAAAAAGTATACTGCAGCCCACAAAGATAAACACTGATTATATGTAAACAAAAAATCATCATTTCACAATTACGTATTTTAATTTTTTCATCTGTCACATTACAGACCATTGGTGTGGAGGAGAGTGAAATAAGGCTCTAGGTTGAGGACTGAGGAGGCTACTGTGATCTCCAAACTCCTTCTGTCCTCTATAACCAGTTTCCAGTCTTTTTGAACCAGGAACCAGTTTTGTGGAAAACAATTTTTTCACAGATAGGGGTGGGATAGTTTATGAGGGTGCACAACTGAGATCCCTTGCATGTGTAGTTCACAGCAGGGTTTGTGCTCCTATGAGAATCTGATGCCTTCACTGATCTGACAGAAGGTGGAGCTTGGGCAGTAATGCGAGCAATGGGGAGTGGCTGTAAATACAGATGACGCTTCACTCACTCGCCTGCCACTCATGTCCTGCTGTGCGGCCCAGTTAACAAGCCGAGAACTGGTCCTGGTCCATGGCCTGGGAGTTGGGACTGAGGTTCTAAAACACCCATGATCTCTGATCTACTTGACTAGAAACACAGGTTGGAGCAGCCCTCCTACAAGGTTCTGTCAGATCAGAGGCAGAGCCGGCCAGCCAGAGAAGTAATTAACTGGGTCCACAAAGCCAGACAAGGTGCAGCAGGGATGCTGGGGGAGAAATCCCACAGGATGGCTCCCTTAGAAGTGGCTTGGAAAGGAGGGAGACTATAGGACTGGAGTCTAATTTGGCATAGGTCTTTTCTTTTCATCGGCCACCAGACCTGTCGCTGTGGTCAGTGTGAAGACGCAGAGATGCCCTTGGGGAAGTTTCTCATGCTGCGAAGTATGCCCTGGCACGCAGAAGAAAGAAGAACGAGCATCTGGCACAGGACAGCATGTGAGGCCGTAACCAGAAAAGTCCAGTCATCTTGTGTGCAGAGCTGATCTTAACTAAAGCCGAAGGAAAGATGCTGCCTGGGATAGCTGGTTCTTCATATTTTAATGAGGAAGCTGTTAGGGTTTCTATTGTAAAGAGCAATGTGTTTATAAGAACATCAATAATTTGCAGGTCAAGTCTGCAAGTTCAGAATGTGCTTGTATCAAACAAGCACTTCACTGAGATATCCTGCCAGGTTAAGAGGTATTATGTTTCATTTTGCCAACCCATGCCTTAAAACACAGCATGCAAAGCAAACGATCTGAGCATTGACTAATTTCTTGGAGGAATATAGTAGTCTAAAGTAGAAAACCCACAATTAGGTTGGTTGGTTGATTTTAATATCTTACATTGGAAAGAAATGATTCATGAAAGTTCAGTATGTGGGAATTTAGGACTTTTGTGTTCAATCATTCAGATAGTTCCTGTGTGCTCCCTGTGTGTCAGAAGTGTGTTCCAAGCTCTAGGGATACAGTAGTGGACCAAACACAAATGGTTCTTCCTTTTTTTTTTTTTTTTAAGAGTTTTTTTTTTTTTGTCTTAGGATATGTGCACTCACTGGAGAGAGAGACAGACACAGTGAGAGAAAATAAGAAAGCACTCCCCAGGGTGTGATGGCCATGCTGCAATCTCTTCTCTTCCATTTTCCTCCTGGGATCTTGGGCACACACGCACACATGCCTGGCATGATTTTGAAGCCACCAGATCCAGGGCTTGAACTGCTGTCGGCCATATGGGAGTCTAGCAACATTAGCTGCTATGTTATCTGGCAGCCCCCCAACCCCTTCTCCTGGGAGCTGCTTTTTAAAATAAAATTTAAAAAAATTTGTTTTAAATAAAAAAAAAAGAAAGAAGAGAAAAAACATAACAAAAAAAAAGAAGTTCTAGTGCTGGATCTGGTGGCTTGCTTTCTCACTTTCCCTTTCTCTCTCTGGTTAAATTTAAAAATAATAATAATAAACAAAACTAAATAAACAATTCTTAAAAAAAAAATCTAAGGTCTGGGGTCCAGCAGGTGGTGTAGGAGTTAAGGTGCTGGACTCCCACTTAGCCAACTGCAGTTCAAGTCCCAGACCAAGTGATTTGAAACATGCCAGGCATGTATGCGTGCATGCCCAGAATCCTAGAAGGAGAGTAGAGGAGAAGAGATTGTGGCATGGCCTTCCCCCCAGGGGGTAATTTCTCACTTTCTGTCTCTCTGTCAAGCACATGCACCTTATAGCAAAAACCCCTCAAAAAAAAAAAAAAAAAAAAATGTTAAGGTTTGGGTCAGCTGGTGGTGACTAGGGTAGCTGGATCTCACGTGGCTGCCTGTGTAGGTTGGGTCCTTGGCCCCACAGTCTTTTTCTGAGTCTCAGTTTAAGCTTTACTTTTTTAGGAATTCTTTCTAAATCCTCTTCCCCACATGCTGAATTGGCCACTTCCTCTGCTGTGAACCACTGTCCTCTGTGCACTTATCAGACCTTTCAGAATCCTTGGCTGTTCTTGTTTACAAATTTGTGTCTCCCAGAAGGCTATATCTCTGAAAAAAATGGGGACACTGGACAGGCTTACTCACATGTATATGCTCAGTGCCCAGCAGAGAGACTATAAAGTAGGCAGTGACTCAAATGTAGGCGGCAGTTATCACATTTGAGCACATCAGACACATCTGGGGGGACTGGTTAAAGCACAGCTTGCTTGGGCCAGCCTTGGAATTTCTGACTTAGCTTGGGGAGAGTGATTGGAGTTAAGCGTAGTGAGAATTGGCATTCCTAACAGGTCCCGGGTGGTTCTGCTGCATAGCTGGGGTCCACACTTGGAGAACCACTACTCCATACACAGTAGTTGCTTAATGAGTATGTGCCAGTCAGTGAGTGACTGCACTATACAGGTAAAAAAAGAAGTTTGACTATATTTTCTTCCCCTTCTTCCAACTTCATTTAGGTGAGTTACAGAGCTCCACTTAATTCACAGACCCAAGAGAAGATCATCAGCCTGGCTGTCCGCCCTGTTGTCTCTTATCATCACATGACAACATTTATTGTGCACATCTATGGTGCCAGACACTGCTATAAATGCATAATGTGTGTTGAATAATTTGCTCCTCACAGCAACCCCTTGAGGAGGGTCTTGTTGTTACCCCCATTCTCTTAGGAGGCAACAGAACACTTAAACACCTTGGACAAGGTCACCAAAGCTGGAAAGTGACTGCAACAGGATCTCAACCCAGAAGTAGTTCCAAAGCCCTCAACTGAATCCTTGTACTCTACCGTATGTTAATTACAGATAGTGCAGAGCAGTGGGAGTGGGCCAGGAGGCAGGAGAGGAAGCCATAGCTGGGCTTATATTTTCTTGCCTATGGGCAAGAAAGAGAGAGAGAGAATGAAGGAGAGAGGAA
>NW_006159562.1:1337896-1350371 GCF_000334495.1 Tupaia belangeri chinensis | reverse complement strand
GAGAGAGTTGTGAGGGGCTGGTTGGAGATGAGACACCAGAGAGCAGGCAGAAGCAAGAGCCAGGAGGAAGAATAAGAGAGAAAAAGTGGGGTGGTGGGAATCGGAATTATTGAGGGGCATCCTTTCTCCATTGAGGTTCTTGATTTGAATCATAGGATACATAAAGTTATTTGAGTTTCTATTTTATAACTTTCTTAAGAATGGTATGAAAGTTACTTGAGTGACTATTTTCTTTCTTTTTTTTTTTTTTTTGAGGGTTTTTGTTATAGGGGGGTGCGGCTCCAAGACAGAGACAGAAAGTGAGAAATCACTGCCCGCCCCCCCCCCCAGGTGGATGGCCATGCTGCAATCCCTTGTCCTCCATTTTCTTCTCGGGATCTTGGGCACACACGCACATGCGCCCGGCGTGAGTTTAAGTCACCTGGTCAGGACTTGAACTGTGGTCGACTACATGGGAGTCCAGCGACATAGCCATTATGCCAACTGCTGGTCCCATGAGTGATTATTTTCTAACTTTCTTAAGGACAGTATGAAGATAGTATCAGGGTAGATGCACTGGAGAGAAGTGAATTCAGTATACAGGGAGGATATCTTGGGGCACTGGGGCTTAATTCTGTAACCTGAAAGAGGAAGGCTGAATAAGGCAGGATTGTCTCTTAACAATCCATTCAGTTTAGAAATGATTCCACTTGGAAAGAATCTGGGGGTCCAGTTGGTAAAATATTATGGAGCAAACTAACCAGACCTGGAAAGACAAGTAAGTAGCAATTCTCGATGAAGACACGTTGACGGTCTGTAGAATCCTGGTTATCAACATACAGTTAGAAAGCAGATGGCGTGCTTTAAATCACTCCTGTAAGTGAGCTGACCTGTAAATTGTCATTAATGCGCCAGGTCTTCACTTGCTCTGCTGTGTAATCAGCCTTTTATCTCCTATCAGGGAAATCCATTAGCCACGGGCATCTCCAGTATTTGTGTCTCTTCTCAGCTATTAAAATGTTATTGTATTAAATAATTCAACCTTGATGATTGGTCTCTGCTTTCATTAGCACCACATTCAGGGAAAAATGAGAATAGATATTTACAGTTTACACTGTAGAATGATGAATGCTAAATCTCTTCTGCTGGAAAATCAGGAAGAGGTGGCTTCGGACACAGAGCAGGACTTGTTCCCTTCCTGCCCAATTTCTGCCCTCCTTACATCACCCACAGAGTCAAGTCCTGGGCAAGGGTCAGGGAGATGGACTTGCCTGAATTGGGTCTAACTTTCTTGTACCTACACATGGACACACCCACAAACACCCTTATCCCCTTCCCACCATGAAGATTAGCATTTAGCTAGAAGGAAGAAGAGTGTCCTCAGGCCCCATCCCCCAACTTTCCCAGAATTCTCTTTCTGTATAACTACAGTTCAGCCATTTTTCATTCCTCATTGCCTCTTCTGTCAGGGATACATATAGACTAAAATAATGATTGACATAAAACTTGACGAGTTAAATATATTCCAGATAACAGACTCCACATAAAAAGGATGATGATTTGGGGGCAACAGGGGGCATCGTGTTTAAGGTACTGCACCCCCACATGGATGACCCCAGTTTGAATCCCAGACTTAGTGGCTTGAATAGCACGCCAGGCACGTGTACATGCATGCCCAAAATCCCAAGAGGAGAATGAAGGAGAAGGGACTGTGGTGTGGCCGTCCCCCTGGGAGGATTTTTGCTTTCTATCTCTCTGTCTCTCTGGTGAACACATGTGCCCTATAGCAAACATCTCCTTAAAAAAAAAAAAAAAAAAAAAAGTCCCAGGAGGAGAATGGGGGGAGAAGGAACTGCAATGTGACCATACTCCCGTGAGGGTAATTTCTTACTTTCCTTCTCACTGTCTCTCTCTCTACTGCAAGTGCACATGCTCCAAGGCAAAAACCTTTTTAAAAAAATACCATGATTTTATCAAAACTAGGAAGATGATTGTTAAACAGCCATGTTGATTCTGTCGCATGCATCAAACTAAAACTGGATTGTTGCATAAACAGTATTTAGTAGAAGAAATTATCTTTTAGAAATGTACATCTAAGTGAATGCTCTTTTCCTTTCTCTGAGAAATAAAGAACAAAACACGCTTTAAAAGTTTTTTTAAATATTGGGGGACCAGCAGTTAGCGTAATGGCTGTGTCGCTGGACTCCCACATAGTCAACTGCGGTTCACGTCCCGGACCCGGTGGCTTAAAACTCACGCCAGGCGCATGTGAATGCGTGCCCAAGATCCCGAGAGGAGAATGGAGGAGAAAGGATTGCGGCGTGACCATCCCCCCTGGGGGGTGATTTCTTGCTTTCTGTCTCTCTGTCTCCCTGTCTGTCTGGTGAGCACACGCGTCCTATGGCAAAAACCTCTCTTAAAAAAAAAATTTTTTTAAATATTAAAAAAAATCATGTAAAACATGACTTGACTCTAGTCACTATGCTCTGCACGAGTCTCCAGAATTTACCCATCTTCTAGCTGTAAGTTTGCATGCTTTGACCAGCATCTCCCCATTTTTCCCACCCCTTGACCTCTAATAACCACCCTTCTGCTCTCTTTCTATGTGTTTTTTTTTTTTTTTTTCAGATTTCACATATAAGTAAGACTGTGTGATGCTCATCTTTCCATGTCTGGCTTATTTCATTTAGAATAATTCCCTCAGAGTTTATCCATGTTATATGCTAGTAAGATGAAGATCAGAAGGCATAGTGGTGAAAGTGTGCCCTGAGCTTGCGTATCAGCAGGCCAGCTCTGGCGAGAAGGCAATGTCTTTCCAACTGTGCCAGGACCCTATCTGCAAAGCTCACCCACATGGCAAGGTTCTGGGTTCACATTTGGAGACCTCCCTGAGTATGAAAGTCACCTGTGTGACCATGATCTAGGATTTGCTGAAGCTGGATGTGAATCATGCCATCAAAACACTTTTGGGGGTGAGCGACTATCTCTCTTGCTCTCTTGTGCACAGAAGAAATAAGTAAACTTAAAAAAACAATAAAAGAAAAAAGAGGGCCAGCAGATGGTGCAATGGTTATGTTGCTGGATTCCCACATGGCCGACTGTGGTTCAAGTCCCAAACCCAGTGGTTGAAACTCATGCTGGGCACGTGTGCATGAACGCCCAAGATCCCAGGAGGAGAATGGAGAAAGGATTGCAATGTGGCCATCTCCCTTGGGATGCGATTTCTAACTTTCCCACACACTGTCTCTGTCTCTGTCTCTCTATGCTGAGTGCACATGCCTTAAGGCAAAAAAAAAAAAACTCTAAAAATAAAAAGAAAAATAAATGTAACGTGAGATTATTGTCCAATAACTTTGAGGGTAACTTATTGAGTGCAATCATAGTGTGGCTACTCAACCACAGACCATCCAGTGAAATGCACTCACCCTAACCTAAAGAGCAAAGCTGGAAGGAGATGGCCCTCCAGGACATGGAACGCTGAGGCAGAGACACTCAGGGGCATGTAGGAACCCACTTGGCTCCCTTTTCTCTGGCCAAAGGATTTGGTCTTGCCAATCCTCTGTTTGATTAGAAGTCAAAGAGCCTGCTATTACTAAATACTCTCTAACTACAGCAAATGCTGAGTTTCCTCCAAAAGCGAGCTCTAAGCTCAGGTATCGGGGGCAAGGTGTGACAAGAAGGCAGTGCCTTTCCAAGGCAGTGCCTGGATTCTGTGTGTTCAGAGAGCCCCTGCAGTAGTTGGTACTGGAGAAGGAAGCAAATGACAGGGAAGGAGCCCAGCTCAAACAGAGTTGCCCTGAGCTCATTTGTGTCTACAACTGGCTGACTGGAGTCTGAGACATTGCAGACCAGCAATGGACTTGGCCTCTCTGGGTCAGTGATCCTCAGTGGGGAGGGAGTTCATCAATGTCACCTCTGTCACTCTAGAGCATCTGAAAACTGCTCACCAGCCTCCTCTTCTTCCTTGGTCAAAAGACAAGCTAGTTGCATCAGTGAGAATAGATGGATCTTCACCAGCTTTAGAATGAACACTGCTGGGCACAAGGTAGAGAAACTAGCTTTGATGTGAAGCAATTAGGGCAGTCAAATGGCTGTTTCTAAGTGCTTTGTGTTTTACTGTCATTTTACACACTCACACATGTGTGCTCATCAATGACACAGCCAAAATTGAGAAAAAAATTTAAAAAATAATCAGAGTGGGACCAGCAGGTGGTGTAATAGTTATGTCACAGGATTCCCACGTGGCTGATCATGGTTCAAGTCTGAATGCAGTGGTTTGAAACTCACGCCAGGTATGAGTGCATGCTCAAAATCCCAAGAGGAGACTGGAGGAGAAGGGATGGCGATGTGGCCACCTTCCCTGGGAGGTGATTTCTCACTTTCTGTCTCTGTCTTGCTCTATCTTTCTGGCAAGTGGACATGCGATATAGCAAAAAACAAACAACAAACAAACAAAAAACCCTGAAGAATAATAATAAAAAATAATAATCAGAGTATTATACATGACAATAAAGGCCATACACATTGTGTTTATTTATAGTCATGAGATTTAAAGTGGAAGAATTCCCTATCGCAGGCACCCAATTACTAGGGAAACTAAGGATCACCATGGCCTTGAAAGTCACCCGGATCTCGCTCTCTCTCTCTGATCCAAATCTCTTTTTGGGTGTGGTGGCGCCTGACCTATGGCAAATCTCTCTTTACTATGAACTCCTCTTAAACTCAGTATGAATCACATAGTTTAACAGTTCATTTTCCCTCTAAACTTCTTCCATAGTCTTGATGTCTGTTTACCTAAATAAGTTTTACATTTTTTAAGGTAATAATTACACCTTATTCTTTTTTTGTCTTACCTATGATACCTACAACATAAATGTTCAAGAAATAGTAATAGAGTACTGAAATTACACCTTAAAACAGTATCTTCTGGGCCAGCCTATGGCCTGGTAGTTAAGGGAGCTGGATCCCACTTGACCTACTGCACAATTGAGTCTTGACTCAGTGGCATAAGAACATTCCAGGTGCATGTGTGTATGTGTGTCCAAAGTCCTAAAAGGAAGGGGAAATGGGGGAGAAGGGACAGAGGCATGACCATTCCCCATGGATGGTGCTTTCTCACTCTCTCCATCTCTGTCTCTGTCTCTTTCTCTCCAGTGAGCATTTGTGCTCTGTGCCAAATTAAAAGCAAACAAGGCCTAGCAGGTGACCTTCCTCTGTCAAGTATGAGCTTGGTGGTTGGCAGAACTGTGAAACTCGAGACCAAGACAACGCCATCCAATACATGGCCTCTTTAGATCACAGTGACATGAAACAAATTGACTTGTTGTATGGCTTGAAGACTGATCTCTAAATCTTCTTTGTCTTTAGTTGCAAAGGCAATAAGAGAAGTTTAGGTTGACCATCTCCAACAGGGGATAATTTCTCATCCTCCTCCTCCCCTTTCTTTGTCTCTCTCTGGCAAATGCACTTGCCCTATAGGAAATAATGATTCTAACTAATAGAACATTTTCTGCTTTAGTGATATCCTTTGAAATACTATGATACTTACCCTTTCATTTTAATTGTGTGTACATGTATTCTAGTTTCTCTATTAAATCATAAGCTCTTTGAAGAAAGAATCAATCTCAGTGCATAGCAGGTAACCAAACAGTGAATATAAGGGATATTTTGTTTAATACTATAGAAAAACTGTAACTTATTTTTATAGGAAATAAAAGGTAAGCTTTTATAAGTGAGGTTGAAATCCTAACCTTCTAACCATGCATTTATTATATGAACCATTCAAATCTTTTATTATTCATCCACTTTTCTTTCTCCTTCCAACAAATATTAATTGAATACCTGGCATTGGAGAGGTGGTACTGAATAAGACACGCATGATTCCTGACCTAGTAAAAATTAAAATCTGGTGGATATTTACAGTTTATAACATTGTCTTATAAGGAAAATTAATAAAAAATTTTTCAAGTAATAAATTTATAATATAGTTTTTGGAGCTGGAATAGTCCTTAATGTGTTTTCATAGACAGGAATTGCATGGTCTGAGATATATCCTACGATGAAAAGAAATACAATAACATCTGCCCTTGTGAAAATCAGAGGTGTATTAGTAAGATAATTGAAGTAACATAGATGAGAGCACTGTGGGTCTGCTATGGTCTGAATGTTTTTGTTACCCATTCCCAATCGCATGTTGAAATTATTAAAAATGAGCTTTAGGGAGGTGACTAGGTCATGAGGGTGGAGCTCTTATGAATGGAATAAGTGCTTTTATAAAAGAGACGAGCTAGGGAGCTAGTTTGCTCCTTCTATTATGTTAGAGAATGAAGTGAGAAGCTACCATTTATGAGCAAGACGCTGAATCTGCCTTGATCCTGGACTTCCCAGCCTCCAGAACTGTGAGCAAAAAATTTCTGGTTTTTGTTTTTGTTTTTGTGATAGCAGCCCAAAGAGTCTAATACAGAGCCTTTTGGTGGTAAAAGTTGATTTCAGGAAAAGTTTTACTGCTCTCACTGTCAGCCATGGTGGACAGTGAACTTGTTTATACACAAGGTTGTAAGATTATAGATTATATATGATTATGGCATCTTAAAAGTTCTGAGACTCAGTCCATCATCAAGGTCTGAACTAGCTGGACTGGTACCACATTTAAGATGAGGACTTTTGCAGAACTTCTTTTTCTTAGATTATTTATGTGTGTGTGTATAATTGTCAGAGAATGCATATGCATACTAGGGAGAGACAGAATAATGGAGGAAGACAGAGAGAGAAAGCACTCTCCTGTGGGGTGTGTCACACCAAATCCCTTCTCCATTTCTCTAACCTGTCAGGATTTGGGGCCCACATGTCCAAGCTGCAGAGGCCAGGATTTGAACCATGGTAGACCGTGTGGTATCTGCCTCCCTTAGCTACTAGACTACCAGATGGCCTCCTGGAATATTTTCTATGAAGTGCCAAATAACATGTATGTGATTCTTTACAGTTTGTAAGATGTTTCTTATTTTGTTTTGGAGAGGTTTTTTTGTTATAGGGTGGGTGCGCTGGCCAGAAAGACAGAGAGAGACAGAGAGATAGAAAGCGAGAAGTCACCCCCAAGAGGGGATGGCCACACCGCAATCCCTCCTCCTTCATTCTCCTCTCAGGATCTTGGGCACACATGCACACGCACCCAGCATGAGTTTAAGCCACCGGGTCTGGGACTCGAACTGCGGTAGATTACATGGGAGTCTAGCATCATAGCCATTACGCCAACTGCTGGTCCTGAGTTTCTAACATGTTTCTACATAGATCACCTCATTCCACCTTATCATTAATCCTCATTTTACTGAGTAAAAACTGAGACTGAGAAGAGTGAAAGAAAAACCTCTGTTACACACTGATACTGGCTGAACTACAATGCGTTGTGCTTTCAACATATCCTGCTATAAACAGAAGATGAAGAAAAGTGAATTCAGTCCTTACAAAGTGGCTTCATAATAAGGAATACAGTGTCTGTGAAGGTAGAGCATGAGGCAAGGAAATAACAGTATTGAAAATTAGTCCCAGAACTAGCCACATGACCTGGTGGTTAAGGGAGCCAGATCCCACATGGCTGACTGGCCCCAGCAGCCTGAAAACCACACAGGGCATATATTCGTGTGTGCCCCAAATCCTGACAGGGTGCAGAAATGAAGGAGAAGGTTCTGTGGTGTGACTATGCCCCATAAAGAGTAATTTATCCTTTTGCCTCTCTCTCTCTCTGTCTCTCTCACAAGCACGTTTGCTCTCTGGCAAATTAAAACAAAAAATAGCCACAATCCAACTGTTTGGATAGATGTATCTATTCACTTACCTAACCATTCATTTGAAAAATATTTTTGAAGTTTATTTATTTTCTTTCACACACACACACACACAGAAAGACCCTCAACAGGAGCCTCACACTGTGATCATCCCCACAAGCTCTGCAACTAGGCAGAATTATGGGTATGCCTAGTTTGTTCAGGTAGGATTGGGACACGAACCTGGAACCTTCCTATATGCCTTCCAGCATCACACAGCAGTGCCCCTACTGCCTGCGCCACTGTAGATGAGCCCAGAAAATGTTTTTGAGTGGCTTTCATGGCCAAGCTCTGTTTTGACTTAGGGTTACCCCAGTGACTGAGACAGATAAAGTCACTGTTTTTCTCATGATGCTTACATTCTATTTGGGAAAGGTAGAAAATAAACAAATTAACAAATGATTAAGATGTCATGTAGTAATAAATGCTACAAGAAACACGAGATGGTTAATTTTACTTTCAACTTGACTGGGCTAAGAGATGCCCAGATAGCAATATTAAGGTCCCCAGTGAACTCCATCTTGGTCAGTCAATGATCATCCAATGGTCAATTCTCAGACTTCATTTTATTTGAACTATTCACCACTCTCCCTTTTCCGAAACACATTCTCGACCAGGTTTTCAGGATATCAATCTCAGTGATTTTTCTAGACAAATTGGTCATTCCTTGGTCTTATTTACTGTTCCTTTAATCTTGCAGCACCCTTGAACTTGGTCTTATGATATCTTTCTTTCTCATTCTCCTCACTCTCTTCCAATCTGACTTAAAATCTATTTCCATGCCAACCTCTGCCAGATGTGTATCTCTAGTTCAACCCTCTGTCCTTAATTCCAGGCTAATATAGTCAATTGCTCACCTGATGTCTCTACTTGGATATTTAAAAGGCAACTCAATGCAAACATGTTTACTCCTTATGAGTGCCTTCAAACTGCTCAATCCTAAAATCTTCCTCACTTTAGCAAATGGCATCAACATCTTTCCAGCTGCTCAAACTTGGAGTCAGCCTTGACTCCTCTTTTTTTTTCTCATAATTTTCAATCAATCTCTCAATGCTAGTTTCAAGCTCTACTTCTAACTAATTCCCACCAGATTTACTCAGCCACCTTGCCCAAGATAGCAACATCTCCTGCCATGATATTGCACTAGCTTTTTAACTGGTTTTCCTGCCTCCCACCATGATTCCCTTATGATCTACTTTCAACCCGGCATCCAGAATCGTCCTTCAAAAAGGCACATCAGAACGTGCCATTCCTTTGATCAAAAATCTGTTTGATGGCTTCCTATCTTTCTCAAATTAAAATGCCAAGTCTTTACAAAGGACTTGAAGGTCCTACATCATTTGTCCCCTGCTACCTCTCTGATATAATTTCTATCTCCTTTCCTCCTTCTTTACTTCATTCCAGCCACACTGGCCTTCTTGGTGTTTCTGAAAAATATGAGGCATGCTCTCAGGACCTTTGCACCTGGTGTTGCTTCCACTTGGAACATGCTAGCCCCAGGAGGCTCACTCCCTTACTACTACTACTACTTCTTCTTCTTCTTCTGCTGCTGCTGCTGCTTCTTCTTCTTCTTCTTCTTCTTCTTCTTCTTCTTCTTCTTCTACTTCTACTTCTACTTCTACTTCTACTTCTACTTCTACTTCTACTTCTACTTCTACTTCTTCTTCTTCAGAGAGTACTTTTTAATAGGGCATGTACGCTTGCCAGAGAGACAGAAAGTGAGAAATCACCCTCCAGGGAAGATGGTTATGCCACAATCCCTTCTGCCCCATCCTCCTCTTGGGATTTTGGGCACACACATATGCACCCAGCATGAGTTTTAAGCTGCCGGGTCCGGGACCTGAACCATGGTCAAATATGTGGGAGTCCAGCAACATAAACATTATATCATCTGCTGGCCTTGCCTCCTCTAGATCTTTACTCAAGTATCATTTTTCCAGTGAGTCTATACTTGACCATTCTATTTAAAATAGCAATCCCCTCTCCCAGCCTACTTTGGCACTTTTTAATCCCTCTTTTTTATTTTTCTCTTCAGCACTCATCACCCATCTTACGCACTTTATTTTTACTTATCTGTTGGTTGTTTCCACTAGCATCTAACCTCCATGAGAGCAAAGACACATCTGTTTTGGACATTACCCTATCCCTGGCCCTAGGACAGTGCCTGCCATGTAGGAATAACTCACCACATATAACTGAGTGAGTGATGAATAAGTTTAAATAACTATTTTGAGGAATTCTGCTATAAAAAGAAAGCACAAAAATGGAGTACAGTCAGGACAAGGTGAAGTTTGGGGTTTTAAAAAATAATTATTTTAGTTTATTCATCATCATCATCATTTTTTTTTTTTAACTGAGCAGAGAGACACAAAGAGAGAGAAAGGGAAAGTGAGAGAGCAAGCTGCCAGGTCTGGGACTCAAATTGTGGTCAACCATGTGGAAGTCCAGTACCTTAACCACCATACCACCTGCTGGCCCTGAGGTTCAGTTTTTAAGACATGTAACATTTTGAAACAATTATGTGCTGATGGAATGACCAATAGAGAGAGAACATTTGATAATATAGAAGAAAGTGGGAAACTGTGTGAATCATATCAATAAGCAGGGAATGAGAGCATGATTGGAGGGACTGGCCTTTGAGGGGAGACAATTTACCCACGGAAGAAGGAGGAAAAGCACAGACTGGCTATAGTGACAGGTAGATGGGATCCTGTAAATTTTCTTTAATTGCTTCTAATTTCCTCATCAACTAATTTCCTTTCTGCATTAGCTGATATGAACAAAACAGGCATCAGAGATTTGTGAGGCAAGGAGGTGTGAAATTATTCTCGAGGGGGTGGGGAAGTGAATTACTCCGAGGCAGGTAATGGGATTGCAGGCTCACTTACAGTACGTCATCATGCATTTCGGGTGAGACCAGTCACAGGGTAGTGTGTGTGTGTGTTCCTGCGTGTTCAGGAGCACATGCAGAAAGGTGTAGGGTTGGATTTCAGCAGGCTTGATGCTTTTCCAGGCAAACAAAAAAGCAGTGAAGAGATGAGCAGAACTGCTGATGGTATATGTAATAAAGGAATTACAATGATGGACATGGGGTCTAGGCTACGCCAGACGGACTATGAAGACCTGGGGATGAGGGTGTGGAGGATGGTGGAGACATCATAGAAGTGATCGGGAAAGTTAATTAGTCACTCCAGTGAGTTTGAAGAATTTTCATTTGACTTGTTAGTCAGGAAGATAGGAACTTTGGGTTAGAGAGGATATTTGAAGATGGGCTATGGAGGGGCCAGTAAGCCTTGGTGATCTCTGGCTTGTAGACGCATCATGCAGATCTGCCTCCATCGCTACATGGAGTTCCCTCCGAGTGCGTCTGCACCCTCTTTTTATAAGGACACAATCATATCAGATTAAAGACCTATCCCACTCCATTATGACCTCACCTTCACTAATCACATCTACAATGACCCTATTCTCAAGTAAGGCCTCAGTATGAGATACTAGGCGTTAGGACTTCAACATATCGTTGGGTGGACACAATTCTACTCGTATGAGGGTGTTGGGAAAAACCAGTACATCTTTTATGGAATGTGTCCACATTTGAAGTTGCTCTGGTTCTTGTCCTGCTCAGTAAATGTGGCCTAACTCAAGTATTTAAGAAATTCTCAGTGTTTGGAAGATGTGTGACGGCAGAAATAGACAAAAAGCCTTATACGCTGTGCAAGTGACTTCAAGTCTTACAAAAGGGAAGTATCTACTTTGTTGAGTGCTGATGTTCACTGAACCTGGGGCAAACCATTTGGCTCAGAAGGGAGGCATTAAACTTTTAAGAGGAGGGCCTCGGGGGCTAGCAGTGTGCTGGTTAAGGTGTCGGATCCCAACTCTGTAGTTCATACTGGACCTCATGGCCTAAAAAACATGGCAGGCATGTATGCGTACATGCCCAAAATCCTGAGAGGAGAACAGAGGCCACCTCCCCACCTGGAGGTGATTTCTCACTTTCCCTCTCTCTGTGTCTCTCTCCAGTGAGTGCACGTGTTTTATGACCAAAATTCTAAGGGAGAAAACAATAGATGAGGGCCTTGGAGTTTTCTTTCACTCTTATTTTAAATGTTGAATGAATTAAAGCCTATAAACCATGGGTGTATCGGTGGGAGAAAGCTTGTAATATGATGCCATAATCTCAACCAGCTACGGAAACTTCTTATTGTGACACAAGATGACAAGAACTGATTTGGTTCTTTAATCATGAGCTGAAATAGCCTCCTAGAGATTCCAGAGTCTGAGATACTCAAGTGTTACTTCTAGGTCTCAGTCACCTAGATGCAGCTGTGTCTTTTCCCTTGTTCTTTTTTGTTTGTTTGTATTTGGTTTTTAATTTGCCAGAGGACATGTGCACAGCCAGAGAGAGACAGAGAGGCAGAGAGAGAAAGCAGCCTGAAAGGGGTATGGTCATGCTGCAATCCCTTTTCTTCCACTTCTCTATCATGTCAGGATTTGGGACACATAGGTATCTGTGTCTGGTATGTTTTTTCAAGCCACCACAGTTGGGATGTGAACTGTTTGTTTGGCCATTTGGAATTTGGCTCCTTAACCTCCGGGCCACAGAGCCTGCTCCCTCCCTTGTTCTTCTTCTTTTTTTTTTTTGAAGAATCTTTTATTGGGACCAGCAGGTGGCATGG
>NW_006159562.1:1329853-1337382 GCF_000334495.1 Tupaia belangeri chinensis | reverse complement strand
GGTCCACTGAGTACTGCTCCTGGAAACTGCCCACGTGACCTCAGGACACTGATCTCAGTGCCCTGAGAACTCATCTATGATAGATAGCTTCAGTCGCCGTGTTCAGGAGCACATGCAGAAAGGTGTAGGGTTGGATTTCAGCAGGCTTGATGCTTTTCCAGGCAAACAAAAAAGCAGTGAAGAGATGAGCAGAACTGCTGATGGTGTATGTAATAAAGGAATTACAATGATGGACATGGGGTCTAGGCTACGCCAGACGGACTATGAAGACCTGGGGATGAGGGTGTGGAGGATGGTGGAGACATCATAGAAGTGATCGGGAAAGTTAATTAGTCACTCCAGTGAGTTTGAAGAATTTTCATTTGACTTGTTAGTCAGGAAGATAGGAACTTTGGGTTAGAGAGGATATTTGAAGATGGGCTATGGAGGGGCCAGTAAGCCTTGGTGATCTCTGGCTTGTAGACGCATCATGCAGATCTGCCTCCATCGCTACATGGAGTTCCCTCCGAGTGCGTCTGCACCCTCTTTTTATAAGGACACAATCATATCAGATTAAAGACCTATCCCACTCCATTATGACCTCACCTTCACTAATCACATCTACAATGACCCTATTCTCAAGTAAGGCCTCAGTATGAGATACTAGGCGTTAGGACTTCAACATATCGTTGGGTGGACACAATTCTACTCGTATGAGGGTGTTGGGAAAAACCAGTACATCTTTTATGGAATGTGTCCACATTTGAAGTTGCTCTGGTTCTTGTCCTGCTCAGTAAATGTGGCCTAACTCAAGTATTTAAGAAATTCTCAGTGTTTGGAAGATGTGTGACGGCAGAAATAGACAAAAAGCCTTATACGCTGTGCAAGTGACTTCAAGTCTTACAAAAGGGAAGTATCTACTTTGTTGAGTGCTGATGTTCACTGAACCTGGGGCAAACCATTTGGCTCAGAAGGGAGGCATTAAACTTTTAAGAGGAGGGCCTCGGGGGCTAGCAGTGTGCTGGTTAAGGTGTCGGATCCCAACTCTGTAGTTCATACTGGACCTCATGGCCTAAAAAACATGGCAGGCATGTATGCGTACATGCCCAAAATCCTGAGAGGAGAACAGAGGCCACCTCCCCACCTGGAGGTGATTTCTCACTTTCCCTCTCTCTGTGTCTCTCTCCAGTGAGTGCACGTGTTTTATGACCAAAATTCTAAGGGAGAAAACAATAGATGAGGGCCTTGGAGTTTTCTTTCACTCTTATTTTAAATGTTGAATGAATTAAAGCCTATAAACCATGGGTGTATCGGTGGGAGAAAGCTTGTAATATGATGCCATAATCTCAACCAGCTACGGAAACTTCTTATTGTGACACAAGATGACAAGAACTGATTTGGTTCTTTAATCATGAGCTGAAATAGCCTCCTAGAGATTCCAGAGTCTGAGATACTCAAGTGTTACTTCTAGGTCTCAGTCACCTAGATGCAGCTGTGTCTTTTCCCTTGTTCTTTTTTGTTTGTTTGTATTTGGTTTTTAATTTGCCAGAGGACATGTGCACAGCCAGAGAGAGACAGAGAGGCAGAGAGAGAAAGCAGCCTGAAAGGGGTATGGTCATGCTGCAATCCCTTTTCTTCCACTTCTCTATCATGTCAGGATTTGGGACACATAGGTATCTGTGTCTGGTATGTTTTTTCAAGCCACCACAGTTGGGATGTGAACTGTTTGTTTGGCCATTTGGAATTTGGCTCCTTAACCTCCGGGCCACAGAGCCTGCTCCCTCCCTTGTTCTTCTTCTTTTTTTTTTTGAAGAATCATTTATTGGGACCAGCAGGTGGCATGGTGGATAAGGCACTGGACACTCCCACATGGCTGACCACAATTCAAGTCTCAGATCTGGCAGCTTGCTTACTTGCTTTCTCTCTCTCTCTCTTTCTCTCTTTCTGTGTGTCTCTCTCTGGTCAAATGAAAATAAATGAATGAATAAATAAAATTAAAAATAAATCATTCTTAAAAAAAAGGAATAATTTATTTCATTTTATTCATCATTATCATTATTATTTAATTTGCTATAGGGCATGTGTGCTCATGAGAGAGAGAGAGGGAGAAAGTGAGAAAGCAAGCCTCCAGGTTCAGGATTTGAACTGTGGTCGGCAATGTGGCAGTCCAACACCTGAAACCATGATGCCACCTACTGGCCTCACCCCAGCTCTTCTTAAAAGAATTACATGAGTAAGAGTTGTCCCTCTTCTGCAGTGGAGAAGACCTCTGAATCACACTTACTAGATTCTGTGCTCTATGGATACCAGGTCTCTTGAACCACTGAAGTGGGGACCTCAGCTGGGCCTGTAAGCTGGGTCCACTGAGGACTGCTCCTGGAAACTGCCCACGTGACCTCAGGACACTGATCTCAGTGCCCTGAGAACTCATCTATGATAGATAGCTACAGTCGCTCACATCTAGTGAAGAGGGAAGTACCAAGTCTGTTCTAACAAACTAAGGCAAATATTCACTTCAGTTTCAATTTAGCTCGATGCAAGTTCTGAATTGGTAGAATCCAAATGAATGAAGTTTGTTCTGTTAAGGAAACTGATCTGATTATCTGACTCTTCTCCCCTTGTCAGAATGGAGTCTTCATTTCAGAGGGAGGGGAAGGCTGAGGATTATTACTTGAAGGTAATGTCTTTCATGAAAGATGCAGAATCCAACTGTTTCAGAGCGTATCTATCCCTCTTTATTTCCTACACAGCTGGTAAGAAATGAAGGCCCTCGCTCTATTACTCTAATTGAATTCCAACTTGGGTAATTACACTATAATTAAATAAATTTTCCCCATAGTTTTCATTCACTGACAAACCATGCTAGTCAAACAGCTACAATTCATTCCCAGAAATACATCCCCACTACATTTCAGTGATAGTAGAGTGATTTATATTTGGAAGATGTATATATGAAAAAATGCACTGTTCATTAAATATTTCAGGTATCACTTATGATTACATATGCTTTGCTCAGCATGAGATAACATTAATTTCTATTATAATCTCTCATCTAATTTCTCATAACCTTAGTGCCAAAAGAAATAAGACAGTTAATTAGCATATCTTGTTTTCAGAATGACTTTTGTTTCAGTAACTAATAGCTTGTATCTACTTGTATTTTTTTTTTTTGAGAGGTTTTTGCTATAGGGCGCATGCACTCGACAGAAAGATATAGAGAGACAAAGAGACAGAAAGCAAGAAATCACCCCCCCCAGGGGGATGGCCACGCCACAATCCCTTGGGCACGCACGCACATGCGCCTGGCATGAGTTTAAGCCACTGGGTCTGGAACTCAAACCACGGTCAACTACATGGGAGTCCAGTGATATAGCACATCTAGTGAAGAGGGAAGTACCAAGTCTGTTCTAACAAACTAAGGCAAATATTCACTTCAGTTTCAATTTAGCTCGATGCAAGTTCTGAATTGGTAGAATCCAAATGAATGAAGTTTGTTCTGTTAAGGAAACTGATCTGATTATCTGACTCTTCTCCCCTTGTCAGAATGGAGTCTTCATTTCAGAGGGAGGGGAAGGCTGAGGATTATTACTTGAAGGTAATGTCTTTCATGAAAGATGCAGAATCCAACTGTTTCAGAGCGTATCTATCCCTCTTTATTTCCTACACAGCTGGTAAGAAATGAAGGCCCTCGCTCTATTACTCTAATTGAATTCCAACTTGGGTAATTACACTATAATTAAATAAATTTTCCCCATAGTTTTCATTCACTGACAAACCATGCTAGTCAAACAGCTACAATTCATTCCCAGAAATACATCCCCACTACATTTCAGTGATAGTAGAGTGATTTATATTTGGAAGATGTATATATGAAAAAATGCACTGTTCATTAAATATTTCAGGTATCACTTATGATTACATATGCTTTGCTCAGCATGAGATAACATTAATTTCTATTATAATCTCTCATCTAATTTCTCATAACCTTAGTGCCAAAAGAAATAAGACAGTTAATTAGCATATCTTGTTTTCAGAATGACTTTTGTTTCAGTAACTAATAGCTTGTATCTACTTGTATTTTTTTTTTTTGAGAGGTTTTTGCTATAGGGCGCATGCACTCGACAGAAAGATATAGAGAGACAAAGAGACAGAAAGCAAGAAATCACCCCCCCCAGGGGGATGGCCACGCCACAATCCCTTGGGCACGCACGCACATGCGCCTGGCATGAGTTTAAGCCACTGGGTCTGGAACTCAAACCACGGTCAACTACATGGGAGTCCAGTGATATAGCCATTACACCAACTGCTGGTCCCATCTACTTGTATTGTTTATTTCAAAAGCACATTTCATTATCCCTGGGAGAGAGATGGGAGTAGGTGACATTGTTTCCCATTCGACAGATGAACAAAGCAAGGCAATGTTCCCCCAAATGAGGAAGTTAGTTACCATCAGTCTCAGTCTTGGAACCCAAATTCCCTTCATCCTCTACTCTAAGGCTCTTTCTGTAAACACCATCAAACGTTGTGTCAAATACCACCAATTAGCTTACTAATGAGAAAATAAAGAGCAGTACATTTGTGACCTGTGTCACAAATCATTAATTTGTAATAATTAATGATTAAGCCAGGAGTTGGAGGTCTAATAAGGGCTCCTGATCTTGTCCTTGACTCCTAAGATGTCTAGTATTATTACCTGGAACAACTCAACTGGAAGAACAGTTCAAAAAGTGGTGCAAAACCATTCTAATTTCAATTATATTCTAATAACCTTTCTAAAGGAATTGTAGATGGCTTTTTTTTTTCCCCCTCAGCTTTTTGCTATAGGGCGCATGGGCTCACCAGAGAGACAGAAAGAAAGAAAGCAAGAAATCATCCTCCAGGAGGTATAGCCATGCCGTAATCCCTTCTCCATTCTCTTCTCAGGATCTTGGGTATGCACACAGATGTACCCAGCGTGAGTGTCTTACGTCGCTAGGTCAGGGACTCGAACCATGGTTGACCATGTGGGAATCGAGTGGCATAACCTTTATATCAACTGCTGGTTCCCATATATGGCTTTTAATAAGAGATATAAAAAAAATCAAAATACTCACAAAAAGCAGCAGTAGCAAGGGTGTTACAACGATGCCCTAAAAGAAATTAAAAAAAATATGATGATCAATTATCAGCCTGAAAAGTGGGATATTTTCTTTACCTTTTTAAACTCTGATCCATAAAAGTGCATATCCTTCTCACTTCTGTTTAATAAAATGGAGGAGATAAAGCAGAGGGAGCCCGGATCTTGGCTCTTTACCATAACGTTGTAACATCTCTATTATAATTATTTGTATTTGGCATCATTAAAAGTATAATCCCCAATCTTTTTAAAAGTCACCCTTTTTTAAGCCTAAATTCCCTTCCACACTGCACACGTGTCACATGGCTAGGAGCTAGTGTTGGCAAGCTTTCTGACTCCAAGACTTTCAACTCTAACTTGGATAAAGTGCCCCTTTTCGAGAGAAGACAGGTGGTTTAGTCCCAGTTGGGGTCCTCTCCTGAGCAAAGACCACGTCAGTTATGATGAATGAGATGTCGTGATTTTGTAATGTGAACTGATCTCCCCTAGGAAATGAGCTGGGATCTCAGAACTCATTTCACTTGATTAGACTCCATGTCTCCATGGTGGAAGGCAAGTCTTTCATCTAATTCAGCCACATAGGACCACCTCAGTCCCTCTGCCTCCCCTAGGCAGAAATGAGCAAAAGATTTGTTTTCTTCGATGACAGGGAACAGTTTGAGGCTGTTGCCAATGAGGCAGGATACAAGCTTTTAGGTTTCTTGAAGGTAAATCTTTAAAACTAAGTGTTTGAGTTGGGAGTTAACATGACAGGTTTCACTTTTCGAGCAGCAGATTATTCATCCCTCTTAGTTCTTCCTTTATCTCTCACACTTTGTTATGATTTATACAAGAAAAAGCATTTCGTATTTTTATTAATGAATTCTATTTGGAATTGTAAAATTTCAAAGAGTCTGAAGGTATGTGGGGGAAGAGGGAGGCAAGGGAGAAAGAGACAGACAGAGAGAGAGAGAGACTATACCCAGACAATACCCAGGTCTGGACCACTTCAGTACTTTTGAAAAAATTCCTCTGGGCATTTATATGGGAGTCCTTTGGACATGACAGTAACTGAATTGTTTTGGATGGGGCCCAAAGAGGACTGGCTTACTTTACAGGAACATTTTGCTACCATAACTTTCTTGGGCATATATACATATGACTATCCATACACAGACTAGGTTTATTATTAAATAATAGAATAAAGGCAGCTTGGTAAAAGGGAATATAACATTTTAATTTAAGGGTCATATTTTTAAAATCTATTTATTAAACCATGTATTGTGGCTTATCAATTCCACTGGCCTCTATGCAACAGGCTTTCATTAGCACATTTAGGAGAGCTAAATGTACTAAGTGCTAAAATAGTTTTTAATTTAGAAGGGCTGATGTTCTTCAAATACAGAGAATATGCTTAGTCTTGAAGACAAATTTCCAACTTTATAGGGCCATATGGTTATGAAAATATCTGTTTGTTTGGTTGGTTTTTAGTTAATGCATGTCTCTTTCCTAAGTCAGAGATAGAAAGAGAAATGTGCACCCTCAACCAAGTCCTCACACTAGAATCCACCACCGGCCAGCCAGTATCACTGCACGTTTAGGAACGTGTATAGGGAGAGCTCAGGATGAGAACCTGGGACTCTCCCCCAACTGATTTAGTCTACATGGAAGCCATCTTATTTCAAGACAGTTTGTTTAAACATTTATTGACCAACCACTTATATTCTAGGCACTGTGGTCACTGCTAGGAATTCAAAAGTGAATATAAAGTGGTCCCTAAACTTAAATAGTTTATCATCTGTAGGGAACATTGACCAAGGAACAAAGTTCAACACTGAATGACACATAAAATTCAATATACTGGTGAAAGGGAGACAATGGTGAGAAAGAGGTGATTATTTCATGAGAATGAGGAGACACTGAAAAAGACTAAAGAATTGATGGAAACTGATCCAGCAAAGAGAGAAGTGATATTAAAGGTGGGTATAAAAGGTACAAAAAGTTAACTTGAGCAGGGCAAGACATAAAATGTGAAGTGGGGAAGTCAAAGACCAGATCTGTTCTGTAGGCAAGAAGTAGCATGGACTTGACTATCAACAATGGCAAACTACTGAAGAACTTAAAGCAAGGGTGTAATGAGTTGGTAAAGAATTTTGCATATGGAAAATGAGTATGACTTAGCTTATATCCTAGCCAGCTTTGTCTTTGTTAACTAACAATTCATCTGAATTCAGGTAAAATAAAATGGAAAATTGCATTCAGGTTAATTATGAAATATCAATAGCACTTAATAACACTTTTGAGAAACAAGGCATGACATTTATGAGAAGATAAGAATTTTCACCCATGAAGGCTAAGCATTGTCACTACTTTGGGAACATTTGTCTCACATCAGAGAAGTTGATGCCACACTGGGGTTGTATAGTGCATTAGCACTCTTTTTTTTTTTTTTTTT
>NW_006159562.1:1326414-1329839 GCF_000334495.1 Tupaia belangeri chinensis | reverse complement strand
TTTTTTTTTTTTTTTGAGAGAGAGATATTTTGCTATAGGGTATGTGCACTCACTGGAGAGGCAGAGATAGACAGAGAGAGGGAGAGAAAGTGAGAAATCACCCCCTGGTGGGGGGGATGACCAGGCTGCAGTCTCTCCTCCTCCATTCTCCTCTTGGGCTCTTGGACACGCACAAACATGTATCTGGTGTGAGTTTCAAGCCACTGGGTCCAGGACCTTAACCGTGGTCAATTACATGGGAGTCCAGTGATGTAACCATTATGCCATCTGCTGGTCTCAGCATTAGTACACTCATTGGTATGTTCTTTTAGCACTTTTACATATATTTTAAAATTTGATGCTGCTCTATTAAGATAATTTGGTTATATATTAACTCCATTTTACAGATGAGGAAACTGAGATTCAGAAAAGTCATGCAGCCAAACACAAAGTCATACAGCAAATAACTGGCAGGCCTAAATCCAGAACTGACTCCATTATACCACTAGTCACTAATCACAGATTTCCACAACTAGTATAGTCTTCTACAGGGTTCTGTTTATGACATTTGAGTATGTGGTTATTAGTTGTTCTATGGTTTTTGTGTCAAGTTGACAAATGATTCTTAGAAATGACCACATTCTGGAAAGTAGAGGACTGTTGAAAACATCCTTTTCTGCACTACTACTAATGTACAGTCACCAAGACATAACAAGGTTTTTGCAGCTCTTCCAAGGACTTACAATGTTTGTTTTTAAAATGTTAAAAGTTTCCTAGTGAATAGGATGTTTATTCTAACTCCAGATTCAATACTCCCCACCATTTTCTCAAAAATGGCCATGCTGGGGCCAGCAGACAGCATAGCAGTTACATTGCTAGACTCCTACATAGCTGGCTGCAGTTCAAGTCTCATACTTGGTGGCTTGAAAATCATGCTGGGCTCATGTATGTGAGTGCCCAAGACTCCAGGAGGAGAATGGAGAAGAAGGGATTGTAACGTGGTCATCCGCTCTGGGGAGTGATTTCTCATTTTTTCTCTCACTGTCTCTGTCTCTGTCCCTGTCTCTCTCTTTCCAGTGAGCACATATGCCTAAGGCAAACCCCCTCCAAAACAAAAACAAAAACGGCCATGTAATTTCATTAACTATCATGGGCAGAATTTCTTTCTTTTAATTTGCTATAGAGTATGTGTCCTCACCAGAGAGAGAGAGAAAGAGAAGAAGGAAGCACACTCCTCAGGGGGCATGGCCATACTACAATCCCTTCTTCTCCATTCTCCTCTCAGGATTTTGGGCATGGACATGTGTCCAGAGTATTTTTAAGTCACCAGGTTCAAGACTTGATTTACACAGTAGGCTTTGTGGGATGCACCCACCTTAACCACCATGTCACCTGGCTGGCTCTAGGACCGAATTATTATATAATGTGAAAGCCTACTTTTCAGCTGTATTAGAAACTGAGTCAGCCATGATGCATTGACTTGGACAAGAGCACCATAATTAAGTTTCAGTGAAGTCATGGTTAAAATAATCATGGCTAACATTTGTGGAATACTTACATCAGACACTGTATAAAGGAATATATTTGTTATTTTATGTAACCCTCACAATAAACCCTCAGGTGGGTACTGTTATTATTCCCCACCTACTAAGTGCCTCAAAGGGACCAAGAAAGTATGAATTGGCAAGGCCAGGACTTGAATCTGTCCTTGACTCCAGAGCCTATGCTCTTGACTGGTGTAAACACAATCTTTGCAATCTTCAGCTCTTTTCCCCAGGTTATATTTTAAATGTCGTATGTCTTTTTGATGACATGAAACAAATGGAGAAATAAGCCATTGGTGTGACATGGCTGATACAATTTTTTAAAGTGAACTTTTTGCAAATACCAATGATAAAAAGGGTAAAATAAAAATTGTAACTGTTGACAGCAACAATCATGGAAAGCCAGCAAGACAAATAAACATGTTATTTTCTCTTAGGTATATAAAGAGCTCCATTTGATTCCTCTCCTTTCTCGTTGCTAAGTAAATTCTACATAAGTGGACAAAACCAAAGAGGTGGTGGCTGAACACTTCCAGCAAAGGATGTTAACCACCTCCTTGCAGATTCAAGGTCAAGACAGTTTTAGCATCCTTGCAACTGGGATGCTGTGTAACGCTTTCTGATTGCACCACCTGAAGAAATCAAGGCATGGAGTGACTGGATTTCATTGTCTCTGAAAAACTTTCAGAAAATCCATTTACACCTCTGATGAGAATGACTGGGTGGATATATTTCAATGACTTTAGTAGAGAAGGGAAAAAGTGTCAAATCGGAGACATTATGGTTTAGTCACATCAAATACAAACAAATAAAAAGTCCCAAATAACGATAAAACTGTGCATGTACTCCTATCAGCAATATGACTTGGGAAAAAAGGCAAAACTGAAGAGAACCTATACTTTTTTTTTTTAATTGCCATAGGGTGTGTGTGCTTACCAGACAGACAAAAATAGAGAGGGAGAGAGAGAAAGAGGGAACAAACCACCCTCCACGGGGCATGGTCATGCTGCAACTCCTTCTCCTCATTTCTCTAGCCTGTTGAGATTTTGAGCAGGCACACACATACACCTTCTGCATTCTTTCAAGCTGTCATGGCCAGGATTAGAACTGCAATAGGCCACGTGGGATCCAGCTCATTCACTAACCACTAAGTGATGGGCCTGATCTTTTAAAAATGTCATCAGAGGGACCAGCAGACAGCGTAACAGTTATATCACTTGACTCCCACATAGCTGACCGCAGTTCAAGTTCCAGACCTGGTGGTTCAAAACTGAAGCCAGGCATGTGTGTGTGCATGCCCAAGATCCCAAGAGAGGAATGGAGGAGAAAGGATTGTGGTATGACCATCCTCCTTGAGGAGTGATTTCTTGCTTTTTGTCTCTCTGTCTCTCCAGCAAGTGCATGTACCCTACAGTAAAAATATCTCTAAAATAATAAATAAATAAATAAATATTATAAGGTTTTGCAGCAACAGCTATCATGACCACCCAAATACTAAAACAGACTCCTTAGGCTTCCTTCTCCAGGAAATTGTATTAACTCAGTTTTCACAGAATGAGAATTTTGTTTTGCAAGGGTTCTTAGAGACACCCTAGCTTAGTCTTCTGAGGTGTGAACCCCTCTCTCCATTCCTCTCACTTTCTCATCAATGATCCCAGCTGTGATGACTTTGCAGAGTATAGTTTCTCCCACAGAGAAAACACTTTTGCTCTAGAAGCAAACAACGGCCTGGCTGAAGGTCTTTCTCAAGGAGTAAGCTCTTTCTTATACTAATCCCAAACTACTATCATTGTTGCCTTGCCTTCCTCTTAGAGCAGGGGTTCCCAGTTCCCCCAAACCCCCTCCATATCACCAATCAAGGCCACACAGCAGGAGGTGAGTGAAGAGTAAGCAAGTGTAGGG
>NW_006159562.1:1303686-1326282 GCF_000334495.1 Tupaia belangeri chinensis | reverse complement strand
AGGAGAAGGGATTGCGGCGTGACCATCCCCCCTGGGGGGTGATTTCTCGCTTTCTGTCTCTATGTCTCTCTCTGTCTGTCTGGTGAGCGCACGTGCCCTACAGTGAAAATCTCTCCAAAAAAAAAAAGAGTAAGCAAGTGTATTCATCTGTATTTACAGTCACTCCCCATTGTTCACATTACCATCTGAGCTCTGCCACTTATTAGAGCAGCGGAAGCATTAGATTCTCATAGGAGTACGTACTCTATTGCAAACTACACAGAAGAGGGATCTAGACTGCACTCTCTCATAAGCTATCCCCTACCTCTTCCATGAATCCAGTCCCTGGTGCCAAAAAGGTTGGGGATTGCTGCCTTAGAGCCAGTAAAGGTAAGTCCCACCCTCCTTCCTTTGATGACCTTTTAACTGATATTCTTGAGTGGTGTAAAAAAATCTTTGCCCTTCTACCTAATTCTTCAGGGATATATACATTTCTTTATTTCTTCCACGGAAGAGAGAGACAGCACTCCCAAATGGGTCTTCACACTGCAATCCACCCCTAGCCCAAGACAGCCAGGATCGTGAGCATATGCATGTACAGGGAGACTTTGGGACATGAACTAGGCACCTTCCCATGTGGCCTGGGCATCATGGAGTACTGCTTTACTGCTGTGCCACTATGGGTGGCCCCTCAGGGCCCTATTTGAAATATAATGCTGAAATTAGCATTTTGGCTCACACTCTAAGTCTTCTCTAGGTGAGAAGTCTTCGGTGCCTCCCCCATTACTCCTCTTAGAACAGGGTTCTGAGCCTTCTCTTAGAAGGATACTCACCCAGATGAATTTAGGGCCTAAAGTACTCAGTAAAAATGGAGCAAAACTTGGAAATGAGGCAAAGAAAGAGAGAGAGAGAAGACAGTATGTCCTCTCAATGCCATCCTAGAGCACTTTTTAATAGGTCAATCCAAGAATTATTTAACTACCTACTGGGAGTTGCCTTCTACTTAGTGTTGGGTAGGCCACATTATGAAACTTCATGCCAAATTACAGAGCTGTGTCCAGTAGAGATAAACATGATTTCTACTGAGTAGAAAAAATAATCATAAAGGTTAGGGTTTTCTGGCCCTGTAGGCATTAGGCAGGTTTGTCTGTAATTTAGCTTACAATTCAGTATACTCTTTTGACGGTCTATAGAACCCCCATTTCTGTAATCTCCTTAGATTCTCATTTTTAGTTAAATGTTTGATGTGTTTATTCAATAGAGATCAGAAAATCATATTTTTAATTTTTTGAAAAATTTTTTTGTGGGGAGAGGTTTTTACTATAGGATGCATGCACTCGCCAGAAAGACAGAGAGAGAGAGAGAGAAAGAGAGACAGAAAGTGAGAAATCACCCCAGCAGGGAGGATGGCCACACCGCAATCCCTTCTCCTTCATTCTTCTCTTGGGATCTTGGGCACACATGCATATGTGCCCGGAGTGAGTTTAAGCCTCCGGGTCTGGGACTTGAACCCCGGTCAACTACATGGGAGTCCAGCGACATAGCCATTATGCCAACTGCTGCTCCCAATTTTTGAAAATTTTATTTTGATGACTCATTTTCTCTGAACTTTGTACTTATATTAGTACAAAGGTCACCTTAAAAAAATTAATGCCAATTGGGACCAGCAATTAGTGTAATGCTATGTTGCTAGACTCCCATGTAATAGACTGCGGTTCAAGCTCTGAACCCAGTGCCTTAAACTCACGCCAGGCATGTGTGCATGCGTGCGTGCCCAAGATCCCAAGAGGAGAATGGAGGAGAAGGGATTGTGGCATGGCCATCCACCCTGGGGGTGATTTCTCGCTTCCTGTCTCTCTGTCTCTCTCTATCTTTCTGTCGAGTGCATGCGCCCTATAGCAAAAACCTCTCAAAAAAAAAAAATTAATACCAATTGAAACATCCAGGCTGTCTTTACTTTTTTGTCCTGTGGTCAGTATATAGTAATATCTTTAAAAATTAGAGAAGAGTTTGTTCTTTCAAGAATGAAATTATGTGAAACCAGTATGTAATGAGTGACATTGGCCAACATATCCAAAAGAGTAAATAATAAAGGGGTCAAATGGGGAATCTTGGAGACACCTAAATTTAAACAAAATGGCCAGGGTCTATGGTCTCCAAGGAATATGATATTCTAAGCATAGATGTCAAAATACTTCACTGAGCAAACGTTGAAGAAGGAAAGAGGCATGAGGAATCTAGGGAAGGACAGTTGGAAAGAAAGTGGTGGCTGGTAGGTGAGTAAAAGCCTTTATCCTCCCTTCCTACTTTCCTCTTTAAAATTGGATCTTTCCAGACTCAATCTCTTAACAAGCCCAAATTAAACATTTAGTGGTGTCTTCATAGCTCTGTGAGGGGAATTAGGAGATCTAGCAGCTGACATGAGCATTCGGGTTTGTTTAGTAGGTATCAGGCAAAGGTGCTAGAACTAAGATTGTTACGTCAGACTATTCAAGCTGGATAACGCTAGCCACAGAGAATACTCAGTCAATTCTCTCTAGTTTAAGAGCATGCTTTCCAAGGAAAGTTTTAATAACAGTTTTGTTTCCCAAGTAGCACTTCTGATAGGATGAGAACTCATTGACAGGCTGACACCAGTCTCCTAGAGTACAGCCACACTGAGCTGCGCTAATGACAGTGAGTTTCCGGACATACAAAGCTAAGGACTTACTCTTGGACAGTGGTGACCCCATTAAAACAATCTCACCCTGTGAGGCCTTACAGAAATGGCAGTTGGCATGTCTCAAGGACATTATATTTCACTCGATGAACATTTATGGAATCCTAACTGTATTTGAGACATCGTTGGTGCTAAGAGATGAAAGTGAAAGTATGGTCTATGCCCACAAGGCGCTCCCATCAAAGAAAGAAGTTCTACTTTGTTCTTCTCTAACTTCAACACTTTAAGAAATACCTCCACCAGCTTATCCTCAAAAGACTGTGACTTTTTTCAGAACAAAAGTAAGGGTCTTGCATACATGTGTGTTCAACATTATCTAGGTAGATTTAGCCTATCACCTTTCATAGATTTTGATCTGTCACTGGCATATTCAACAAATACCTATGTAAGAACTATTGAGTCAAGTCCTATTACATGCTGAGGCATAGTGGTGACTGACACATATTTAGTCAACACTGTCCAGCATTTTTAGAGAAGACCGATAAGCAATTACAATAATGTGATCAGTGTTCAAGGTGAAAATTTCAGAGAGCTGGGAGACAGTGCTTAATAGGGAGGTGAAAGCAACTGAATTCTTAGGATGAGAACTGAAAGAAGGGTTAAGAGTCAATCAGGTGGGTGAGCAGGTGGCGTGGAGGTTAAGATAGCTGATGTCATGTGGCTAACTGCACAGTTCTAGTCTGGACCTAGCAACTAGAAAAACACACTGGTCTGGGACCAGCAAATGGTGTAATGGTTATGTTGCTGGATTTCCATGTAGTTGACTGAAGTTCGAGTCCCGGACCCAGTGACTTAAAACTCACGCTGTGCGCATGTGCATGCATGCTCAAAATCCTAAGAGGAGAGTGGAGAAGAGATTCCGGCGTGGCCATACCCCTGGGGTGGGGGTGTGATTTCTTACTTTCTGTCTCTCTGTCTCTTCCTGTCTGACCAGCAAGTGCACACTTCCTATAGCAAAAATCTCTCTCTAAAAAGAAAGAAAGAAAAAGAAAAATATACTATTTGTGTTTGCATGTGTGCCCAAAATTCCAAGAGGAGAATGGAGGAGAAAGAATTGTGACATGGCTATCCCACCTGAGGGCTTGCTCCAAGGATCATAACCTGCAAATCCCTGCTCTAAAGTATCGCTTTGAATGATCAATCAATTTTGTTTAAAAGTGCAACCAACTTTATTTTTAATAACTTGGCTTTTAGTGATCCCATGCTGGCTTATAAACCTCACGGCATGTTCCTTTGTAGCTTCTTGTAACCCACTATTTAATTCCCTAATCTCTAATTTTTCTCTAGACTGATATCAAAATTACTAATTAATAGTATATAAAATTCACTTTCTTCCTCTTTTTCATAGTCACACATCCCCAGCTATTGGTTCTGGTCCCTTTCTTTGGGATTTGTCAAAGATAATGATTCAGGGGCCAGCTGGTGGCGTGGTAGTTAGGGTGTTAGGCTCCCACACGGCCAACCGTGCTTCAAGTTCTGGACCTGGTGGCTTGCTTTCTCACTTTCCCTCTCTCTCTGGTGAGTGCATGTGCCCTGTTATAAATTGAAAAATAATAATAATAATTATAAATCCTTATCTCTATGAGAATGAGGCTAGCTGATATTTACTGAATGTGTACTACACATGTGTCAGACTATTCTATGCCACGTGCATGTACTAGCTCATTCAGTCATCATAACAAATCTCAGAGAATGGTACCATCGTGGTTCCCAGTTAGCAGAGATGAACACTGAGGTACATAGAAGAACTGTGCAGAATTCCCAAATGGCAACTGGCAGAATGGGATGCAAGGCATGCAGTCTGGCTCTAGACCCTGTTGGTCTCTCTGTAACATTTATATACCAGTTAAGATTTCCTAGAGAATTTAGAGAAATCAAGGAATTCTAGCTGAAGGGGACATTAGGGAATCATTCTCACCTCACTTTACAGATTGCAAAATTGAGGCCCTTATTTCTGATACCGCACTGCCCCTTACAAACCAACTGAGTAAGACAAAGCTCCAGTATGGAAGGCCTACATATCACTCAGCACTTGATCATTCACCGCACATACGAGGCAAAAAAGACGTGGATAAGAAAATCAGGAGAGATCAGAGAAGGTGTTTTAGAAGAAAATAAATCTTGAAACAAGCCTCCCCCCAAAACACAAGAAATGACAACAAAAAAGTGGCCTATGAATGGTCAACAAGGTGTGGGAGGACACTTTTTGCAAAAAGGAAACTAGAGCGGTGGAAAATGAAGGAGAGGAATAGCCTGAAACTCAGTGAGGACAGAGAAAAGGGCAATGAAAAATGACTCGTGGAGATTTGGGGAAGGGACTTTTAACATAGACCTCTGGAGATTAAAATAAACTTCTAGAGGGCCAGCAGATGGCATAGTGGGCATGTTGCTGGACTCCCACGTGGCTGACCGTGATTCGAGTCCCAAACCTGGTGGCTTAAAAATCATGCTGGGTGCATGTGCGTGTGTGCCCAAGATCTGGGGAGAAGAAGGGAATGTGGCATGGTCATGCCCCCCCCGGGGGGGGCGGTCATTCTCACTTTCCCTCTCACCATCTCTCTCTCTTTCTCCCCAGCAAGAGCATGTACACTAATGCAAAAGCCTCTCAATGTAAACAAACAAACTTCTAGAATAATTAAGAATGGGTTTTGTTTTAAATAAGACATTCAAAATACTAATTTAACCAAAATTATTGTTCAGACTTACAGCTGGAACAGAAATAGAAATCCTAGACCACATCTACACACGTGAAACGAACGGGTTTGGCAGGGCTCATCCATTCCCGTTGGATGTGTCTGAACGACAGCACACACTGCTGTTAGAGCGAGCTGTGACGATCAATACTGAGCATAAGATGGACAAAATGAATAGAGACAGCTGCACTCCACTTGCCGTGTCTCATATATCAGTGGTCTGACTTACTCCGGTTTCAATAATATTCCTTGGCTAGAGTCATTCCTATTGCTTAGAAAACTGTCCCTAAACTTTGTGACTCAGAGAGGCTTCAGAAAGAAGGAGGCAAATTAACCAATAGTCCTAAGCAAGATTTGCATCTTATGTGAGCACTTTATGATTTATGTACATAAATCCTCCTACCCTCAACCCCCAAGGCAAAGAGGTGGTAGGACCCAGGTATTCAGACTGACTTTGGGGAGTCTCTTCTTTCCCTCCCTGCATTCCACCATTGATGTTAATTTTAAAGTGATTTCTCCTTAATAACATACATTGTTTTTTATTAAATATCTCTGGGTAAGGGAGAAAAAAACTTCCACCGTGATAATGGGGTCCGAACAACCCAGAGATGGGTCCTGAACTCTGAAACTCTCTCAGGAGTTGCTGCTCCCTGCCTGAGAGGACTCCTGGAGGCAGAAGGCAATGTCATGGTGGAGCAAGGAAGAGCACTCTCACATCAGCTTAGAACTGCCAAATGGGCTTCACCATTTATAACCATGTGGGTTTTTTAAAAAATTTTTTTGGGCGACCAGCAAATGGCATAGTGGTTACATCGCTGGACTCACACATGGCCAACAGAAGTTCAAGTTCCAGACTCAGTGGCTTGAAATTCATGCTGGGTACGTGTGTGTACACGTGCCCAAGATCCCAAGAGAAGAGACTGGAGGAGAAGGGATTGTGGTATGGCCATCCCCCACCCTGGGTGGGGGGGTGATTTCTTGCTTTCTGTCTCTCCGTCTCTCTGCCAAGTGCATGCACCCTATAGGAAAAATCTCTCTAAAAATATTCTTTTAAATTAAAAAAAAATATTGTCTTTTATGCATAATAGAGTAAGTGCATGTGAATGTGAGAGAGATGAGAGCCTTCCACAGGGTTTGATCTGGGCTGGGGATTCAATCTGTAGTCACCATGTGGGATCTGGCTTTTCTGGAGCAGTACATTACCACTGCACAACAGAGCCCGCCCAATCATGTGTTTTTCGGTATAAGGAGTTCAACAATTGGGCCAGCGCCACAGTTGAGTGGTTAAGGGAGCTGGATCATAAATGGCTGACTAAGGTTTGAATTTCAGCCCTGGCAGCTTAAAAAAACGTAATGCGAACTAGAAGTGGAACATTATCGATGGTAACATGCATGATTAAGCCACTATGCAGTATATCCTGGAAGGGAAATCGCATTTTGTATGCTATGACGATGCTCAGGGAATGAATATATATTCATTAATTAATTTAAAAAAATGTCTCAGAAGAAAATTCCAGTGCACTTGTAACTAGATTCTAGCTTTGTCCATATTTTTAGTTTAAGATTGTTTTGTGAATCAATAAAATGTGGGGGGAAAAAACCCATAATGGGTGCATGTGCATGTGTGCCCCACATCTCAACAGAATGGAGAAGGGATTGCTGCATGACCTTCCTCCCAGTGGGGAGGGAAGTTTACACTCTCTCTTTCTTGAAAGCCTATGCACCTGCAGGCAATTATAAAAAGAAGAAAGCGTTCGGTAATTGCTAGAACAAAAAAATCACTTCACCATAATTAAATTTTACCTTATGACCTAGGAAAATGCAAAGGAGCTAACTGAAAACATTTTTGGAGTGCTCAGACTTCTACCCCGAAAATTCCTATGGTGAGTTGCTGAAAACAGTACTGACTCAATTTATGATTATATAATTATACACAGCTAATTCCCCATGATTCTTCAGGTCAGACTCATCCCAACACAAGGACTCTAGACCTTAACTATTCAGTGTTGTTACTGAGGAATTCTTAAGAAAAAATTGTTGACATTTTTAATCAGAAATAGCTGCAGGTATATCTACTTCAGATACTTATTTTTAAATTACCTGGCTAAGCATTCCAATATCTTTGGAATTTGAAAGGGTCAGAGAGCAAAAAGAATAATCATCCGGTAAATCATCACATAAGTGAATTTAACTAAGAGTCTTTAAGGAAATTGAAAAATCGATGTCAACATAATTTTTCCAGTTCCCCAGTAGAGGGCAACTGATACACACTTTGACAGTTAAAAAAAAAAATCTATGCACATCATATCCCTAAGAACTACTATGAGTTTAAAATAAAACAATATATTCAATAGTTTACACCTATAAATAGGTTTCCATAACAGGTAGCTGTAAAAATGTCATGGAATTTTAAATAGGTAATTAGGAATTGAGCATATTTAATGAGTGGCATTTTTATATGATCAATATGAGAATAATTGCAGGAACTTAAAAAATAGCAATCATTAGGTCACTATGATAGAATTATCAGTAACTGAAACAGAAAACGGAAGTGATAAAAACACTGTTCTTTAGTAACACTATTGATTGAGTTTTACTGTAAACGAGGCTAAAAATATATAGTCTTTTAAGACTAGGCAAACAAAATGGGGCCAGCAGGTGGTAAGGTGCTGGACATCCACGTAGCTGTCTGCAGTTCGAGTCCTGGACCTGGTGGCTTGCTTTCTCACTTTCCCGCTCTGTCTCTCTTTAGTGACTCCATGTGCCCTATAGCAAAATTAAAATAATAATAATAAATAAAATTAAACAATAATTCTTAAAAAAAAAAAAAGGCAAAAAACTCAAAGCAACTCAAGCAAAAAAGACCACATGCAAACATTTGGAAGTATTATTGAGTGCTTTTGATATTATAAACTTTGAACTAATTCTTATCAGTGTTCGTGTTTTAATGACATCAGAACGTACATATTCATTTTTTGTGCATATGCAAAAAGAGTCAAGTTCTACTCTAAAATTGGGTTGTTGGAAAAGTCACGACATATTGTTCTGTTTTCCTATGCAAGAATGCATCGTGACTTTTCAGATGACCCAATACATTTCATTGCTACATAGTGTTCCCGACAGTAGTGGAACACAGTGTAATACTGTCTCATTTATTCATTCAGCACTTACTCACTGAGCACTTCCTAGGTGCCAGTCACTATCCTAGAAGGAGAGCCTATGATGTGACATATCTGACAAAATTCTCTGCCTTCTTGGAGCTTAAATGCTCTAAAACAAAAAAATAATGTATCATAAAGTCTTTTGAAAGGTAAGCTGGTAAGATGGATGCTTACCTTCTTAAAACACTAGTTTCTTTTTTAGTTCAATGTCTTTGTATTGACTGATATGCATGGTAATTGTGCTGGAAAAAGAAATGTAATACACTGTAGAGATATGGGTGATGAAATGTACTATAAAAATTCTGATAAGCAGTAAAACAATCAAATAAATAACTAACAGGCAGAGGGAAAAAATGGGCGTTTAGCTTCAGAAGGCAAATTAGGTAATACTACTTTCATTTCATTTAAATAATTAATACTATAAAAATGTATAAACTTAATTCAATATACTATAATATATTCTTAAAAAAAAAAAGAAAAGTAGGTTTTGGGCCGAGTCACAGTAGCACATGCTGAACACAGCTCCTTGGCAAGCTGAGGCTATAAAGGGGACCCAGGTTTGAGCCCCAGACCACCCTAAAAGACAGGGCATGATGGCGTGTTCCTGTAATTCAGGTATTTGGAGATTGAGTCAAGAAGACTTGACAGTGAGACTTTGTCTAAACATCCCGTTTGCCCTCCAACCCATACTACAGAATAAAAACAATTAGGCTTCCTTTTTTTCATAGTAAAAGGGACAATAAAGTGGCTCGTAATCTTAGTTGCTTGTAACCCTTGCTGATCTTAAACAAAACACAACATGAATCCTGCTAAAAAATTTTCAGTACAAAATGAAAAGCAAAAATTTCTAGCATCCCATTCAGAGACACTAACAGTTTCCTGTGACTCCTTACAGAAAATGAATATACCAGTATCCATCCATTCATCTGCCCACTCACCCATCCACCTAGCCTTCTTAAATTATTCAAATGTATAGTTTAAGACAATCATACTAAGTACAGTGTTATGCGCATAACTCTATCTTGTCTCATGTCACTATATCTCTTGGAGTTCTTTCCATAAAAGAATATATAACTGCACCTCATTCTTTTATTAGACTCATTTTATTTTTTTAATGCATTAGTATTGTATTCATTTCTTTTTTTTTGGAGAGGTTCTTTTGCTATAGGGTTCATGCGCTCTCCAGAAAGACAGAGAAAGACAGAGAGAGAGACAGAAAGCGAGAAATTACTGCCCGGGGGGAATGGCCATGTCTCAATCCCTTCTCCTCCATTCTTCTCTCGGGATCTTGGGCACGCACACACACGTGCTCGATGTGAATTTAAGCCACTGGGTCTGGGACTCAAACCATGGTCGACTACCTGGGAGTCCAGTGACATAGCCATTATGCCAACTGCGGTCCCAGTAGTGTATTCATTTCTAAATACCTCACAATTACAGTTTAAAATGTGATTATATGCTTTTGTTTGAAATTGATAAGAGCTATAATATATGGTATAAATTAGTGTAATCTATGAAGATTTAGGATTCAGAGGCTTCAAGAAAAAGCCTGGAAAAGTTACTTTGCCTTTATTATAAAACAGCAAAGAAAAAAGAAAAAGAAAAAATGTCTACTTTGGAAAAATAAACTTATTTTCGCTTCATTATATACACAATATAACAATCTTCTAAAGAGTCTTTGGTTGTGAATTCAAAACATTAGTAACACTTTTTTAACCAGTAAGTTTTTATAATTGCTCTGTTATAGACTCTCGTTTGTTAAGAGTTCCACTTAAATTTGTCAATTACTTGTGGAAGAATGGCCTTATAGCTCTCCATTTATAATACTCCTCAACCTGTAGATTTATGTCAGTGCCATATGTGATATTAAAATGTGACTATCAGAATTTTTGAATTTACAAAAAATATCATGTAAAATAAAATACAGGGCACTAGGTGGTGCTGTGGGACCTTCCAGATAAACCAGTCCCACAAAGTTCTACCCTTACCAAACTAGTTGTGTAGCTGATTCTCTATATTTAATTCAATAGTAAATATTATTTGCAAATAAACTAACGCCCTACGAGAAAATAAAATAAAAGTAATGTAATGCAAAATCAGTCTTGGAAGAAGACAGGATTCCCGTTATAACTACATATCCTAACTCCTGTGTGAAGATATTAAAACTCCTTCACAAATAGCATTTTTAAGCTTCTCAAACAACCATCATTTCTCATTTACCTCTGAAGTTATTTTTCGGGTGTCCAAGAATTAAAAAAGCAATTACTCAAATAATTTTCTACTAGGTGATTTCTTCTGTCACAGTCTATACTGTCATGTTCTTGCTTTACACTTTTCTGTTCTTCCCCTATATAACTGTTTGTTGCAGAGCTGTGAATTCACACAGAGATGGGAGCCAGGTTGGCAAGGCAGATGTGTGGACTGGGCCACGTGGAAAATAATGGGGGTGGGTCAGCCAAGAAATCTGAGTATATGCATTCGAACTTTGATGGAAAAACATACATGCAAACACACTCATATACTCGCACACAGACACACACCTATGCAAGATCAAGAAAGCACATCTGTGGTCTGCATGTGGTCTATGGACCACTTGTCTGTGATCTCTGACCAAGCCCAGCATGTTCCTAACCATTTATCTATGAGTGACACATCTCAAGGAAAACCCCAAGAATTTCAGTTCTGATGAAGGAATACAAACACCTTTTCAGCTATCATTGTAGAGCTTTTTTTTTTTTAGAGAGATTTTTGCTATAGGGTGTGTGTGCTTGCCAGAGAGACAGAGAGACAGAAAGCAAGAAGTCACTCCTCAGGGGCATGGCCACAAGGCAATCCCTTCTCCATTCTCCTCTCAGGATTTTGGGCATACACACACACATGCCCCACATGAGTTTAAGCCACCAGGTCCAGGACTCAAATCATGGTCCATGGTCTACTACGTGGGAGTCCAGCGACGTAATCATTACGCGATTTGCTGGTTCAGTCATTGTAGAGCATTTTATCACTTTCATATGTTTCATATGTTTCTCATATATATATATATACATATATAAGGTTTTTGCCATAGGGCGTGTGCGCTCACCAGACAGACAGAGAGAGAGAGACAGAAAGTGAGAAATCACCCCCCAGGGGGGATGGCCACGCCACAACCCCTTCTCCTCCATTCTCCTCTCGGGATCTTGGGCACGCACGCACACGTGTCTGGCGTGAGTTTTAAGTCACCGGGTCCGGGACGCAAACCGCTGTCGACTACATGGGAGTTCAGCAACATAGCCATTACGCTAACTGCTGGTCCCATATGTCCCTCTTAAAAAACAGAAATTATGGGGCCAGCAGGTGACCTGGAGATTAGGCAGCTGGATCCCATAAGCAGACTCCATGGTTCGAGTCCCAGGCCCAATTACTTGAAAATCATATGCATGTGTGCCCCAAATCCCAAGAGGATAACGGAGGAGAAGGATTGTGATGTGGCCATCCCCCTGGGGAGTGATTTCTCACACACACTCCCTTCTCTGTCTCTGGTGAATGCATGTGCCCTATAGCAAAGAAAGAAAGGAAGGAAGAAAGAAAGAAGGAAAAAAATTATGAATGATTCTGGAGATAAACCATAGTAGTCAAGAGTATTAATGGTCCATGATAAGCTAATAGTTCAAAGAGAAGTGTAGATTTATTTAGCAGTCTTTTTCATTGGCATGGTCTTCCTCTCCTTGCAAGTACTTTTATGGTTGTGAAGGAAAACAATGGAGTACTTAATATCGACTGGATAGAAATATATGAGTAACATAAATGAAAAAGGGTAGAATTTATTCTCCCTAATAGTGGTGGCGACACATAGGTACAAGGTCTGCTTAAAAGGGATGAAAATGAATTTTTAACAAAGGCAACAAAACTCATCTACAGGAATCTTATTTTCAAGCTCGTCAATGGGAGAAGCCAAACTCATTTGTAAATAATGCATCATTTCAAACATTTTTAGCTACCTTCAGAAAGCACTCGTGTGCCACATAAGAAAATAACATAAAATCATATTGTTTCTGAACTGGAAAAGACCGCAGAGATTCACAATCCTCCCGTCGCTTTGCTACACCTCACAGATTCGTTCTTCTTGAAAGATAACCACAGTGTCTCCAGGCAAAGCACAGTGTCACACAAAGCTAAGTGACCTGATGCTCACAGGAAGCCTTGCGGGAGTCGCGATTGACTTTGAATGGGGAATAAGCCTTATGCCAGCAGCCAAGGCAAAATACCATGTTTCAGGAATTTCAAATATGGTCTAAATGCTCACAGGAGTCACTGCTCAACACTGGAAATCATTTGGGCTCTTGAGGGAATGTAATGGGTTCAAGCACAGGCACATGGAAAGTGGTGAAAAGCAGAGGCAGATGTAAAATAATGGGGGTGGGAACAGCCCTGA
Source organism: Tupaia belangeri chinensis (assembly GCF_000334495.1). Lineage (NCBI taxonomy): Eukaryota > Metazoa > Chordata > Mammalia > Scandentia > Tupaiidae > Tupaia > Tupaia belangeri. The sequence goes on along the minus strand of NW_006159562.1, from coordinate 1,313,316 downwards.
ATTCTTTCCATTCACTTTTTTTTTAAGAGAGAGACCTTTTATATATATATATAAAGAGAGACTGTGCACTTAGCACAGAGACAGAGACAGAGAGAGAGAGAGAAAGGAAGTGAGAAATCACCCCCCAGAGGAGATGACCATGCCACAATCCCTTCTCTCCCATTCTCCTCTTGGGATTTTGGGCACCCACGCACACGCACCTGGTGTGAGTTTCAAGGCACCGAGTTCAGGACATGAACCATAGTCGGCCATGTGTGAGTTCAGTGACTCCGTTACACCATCTGCTGGTCCCCCATTCACCTTTTAGCCTATGTGAAATGCCAGCTTGGATGAGAGTCTTTGGTCTCCATAAGCATCTTGTTTTAAAATTATATGCTTTCTCTTGGAGCAGCAGTCCTCAAAGGATGGGCTGGGACCCAAGGGTCCCTAAAAACTTTTTTCTGGGAGTCAGTGAGATAAAAACCACTTTCATAATAATAAAGCATCTTCAAAAAGTTCATGGAAAAGTTGGCCATCTTGGAGCAGGAAGAACATCCATGGGTCAAGCAGGTCTGGCTTGCTCAATGCAGAGGAGTAACCAGTGGTGTGAAAGCCACAGGCCTCAGTGGAATGACCCAGGTAGAAGAGGAAGTCAGGAGGGTACAAAGGGAAATGTGTTCATTTCAAAATCTGGCCGGTGACCACTGCCACAACTAGGAAGGGGTCATTTTTCTCCATCTTCTCTTTACTTCTTATACTCTGGGAGACTCCAGCTTAGGAGTCTCAACTAATCCTCGATTGGTTTCCCACTAGTCACTAAAGATCAATATTCCAACTGAGGTCTACAACATATTATAGGGCGTGTCCCTGCCTGCCTCTCCATTTCCATCTCTCCCGTTCTCCAAGCTCCGGCTACAGGGCACTGGTCCATTTCTTCACAGGGCTGTTCCCTCCCACCTACTGACACTAACTGCCTTCAGAAATCAAGGGAGTCTCTTGCCAAAGGTGGCCCCCTTGGATACACACCTCATAGCATTATGAATCTCCCTAGCACGTCACAGTTGCAGTTCTACATTTATCTGTGTGCTGGTGGTGGTGGTTTTTTTTTTTAGGGGGGGGATTTATTTTTAGAGAGAAGTGGGGGGAGTTATTTTTAGAGAGATTTTTGCTATAGGGCACACATGTTTGCCATAGAGATACAGAAAGTGAAAACTCACTCCTTCGGGGGATGGCCACATTACCCTTCTTCTTCATTCTCTTCTTGAGTTATTGGGCGTGCATGCACATGTGCCCAGTGTGAGTTTCAAGTTGCTGAATCTGGGACTCGAACTGCAGTCAGCCGTGTGGGAGTTCATCACCTTAACCACACCGGCCCTGTGTTGCTTTCGTTAATGTTTGTGTCTCCAATACTAGGCTGTGAGGTTCATGAGGGTGGGGATCATGCTTATTTTCACTCCAGCTTTTTTTTTTTTTTTCTTTTAGAAGTTTTTGCCTTAGGGCACGTGTGCTCACCTGGGAAAGAGAGACACACATAGTGAGAGGGAAAGTGAGAAATTACTCCCTGGGGCAGATGGCCATACTGCAATCCCTTTTGGGATCTTGGGCACGCATGCACATGTGTCTGGAATGATTTTCAAGCCACTGGGTCTGGGACTCGAACTACTGTCGGCCATGTGGGAGTCCAGCAAGTAACCACTATGCCAACTGCTGGTCCCTTCATCTTATATTCTTTGTACCTAGTAAAATGCCTAGGATAGGGAACCAGCAGTTAGCGTAATGGTTATGTCTCTGGAGTCCCACATAGTCTATCGCGGTTCGCGTCCCGGACCCGGTAGCTTAAAACTCACGCTGGGCGTGTATGCGTGCGTGCCCAAGATCCCGAGAGGAGAATGGAGGAGAAGGGATTGTGGCGTGACCATCCCCCATGGGGGGTGATTTCTCACTTTCTGTCTCTATGTCTCTGTCTGTCTGGCGAGTGCATGCGCCCTATAGCAAAGACCTCTCAAAAAAAAAAAATGCCTAGGATATACCAGAGACTTGATTAATATTTCTGAACGAAAGAATAAATGATTTCTTGCTTTGCGGATGGGTTAGTAACTATAATAATTGGCCTTGCCTCAGAGACCAAGGAGGACGCTGTTATGTGATGGCTGAGACAACACGGGAGGCCTGGGTTGGGTGCCACCATGCCTGGCCCACACCTGTGCTGAGTAAGAAGCTGTGGCCAGGAGATTGTGGCAATGGGGTGAGACCCTTCATCTCCTTTGCACATGTGCTCTCTTTCTCTCTCATTCAAAAGAACAAACTACATGCATACAAACACATATGCACGCGTACACACACACACACATAACTAGGCAGTATTTACTGAGTATTTGTGTCAGACACTACTGTTCTTATATACTCTGCAAGCGCACTATAATTCTGAAAACAAGCCAAAAGATGGGGCAGAGGGGGGCAGAAGCAGCAGGTACAGACGCTTACAGACAAGCAAGTGTGCTCATGCTGAATAGAGGGGAGAAAGATGGAGCAGAGTGATGGGGACGTCACCAACATCACTCCCATGACACGGATCGCTCCCCGAGTCCTCATGACATGATAACCAGCTATATCTATTATCCTTCTCATCTTCTAGCGAAGCAAAGAAACAGGACTGCCTCAGGCCGGCTCCACAGCACAGCAATAAAGCACTGCTCAAGAGAAGCCAAGTCTCACACAGCAGCGAGGTTCAAATCTCGGCCCGATCAGCCTAAAACACACCGAGCACACCCAACAGTGGCCAGATCGACGGGCTGGAGGACTGGAGGAAGCGGGTCAGGAGGGGGACCAGATCTTGCAGAGGTGCTTCGAGGTGCTTCTCTCTCTCTTACTCTCCTGTGCACACCCACAGGGTTCACCACGACAAAAGGAAAAACAAATGATAAAAAAAAAAAAAGATTAAATAATGCCTCAAAGCGTGCTATTAGGAATTTCACTTTCCTCAGCACTACAACTTTTTCTTTGAAATATTATGTCCCAAATGTCAACCAAACCAAACAGGACCAGGGCAGAGTGGCAACACGGCTGGAGTCTCTACTCTGCAAGATAATAGAGTTAGAATATGAAGACGGTCCAAATCTTCCACTGCTGACAAACGCTTTGTTCTCTGAAGAAAATGTATTACCGTGGTAAACTTCCTCCTTCTGGAATTTTTGTTATTTAGCAAGGTGTTATTTCAATTCAGAAATGGAAAAATTCGAAGACCTAAAACCCCTCACTGTATGGTAATCTATAGTGTTTGTATACTGGGGCTGTGTGCTCGGCCCCAAGTCATCAATTATGGATAGAAATGCACAGCTACGGCACTGGCCAGTGTCATGGGCCTGTCAGGGATTTCTGAAGAGGAACAAAAACATTTGATTGTGTCTACTTTTAGAAAACACAGGATAGGCGAGAAGAGGAAGATCTGTGAAAGGGAAAAGACAAGTAACCCTCCACACATGCATTGACTTCTTATCGGAAATGAAAAATGAATTTTAAAGAAAAGTACTTGAAATGAAACCAGAAATACAACCAAGGGAAAAGCTCTGGAAATAGATACATGAACGGCTGTCAGTAACTCATCCAAACCACACATTTTAGAATAGAAATGCACTCCTCATATATTTAAGGACAAATAGCTAGTGAGGGGGTGGTGGTGGGGGAGGGATATTTCATACTCCCATCTCCCTGAGCCAAATTCAATGGACTTGGTGTTTACAACAAGGATTAGTCACGTAATTTGAAAATAAAATATCTTGTGATGATCAGACCCGGCTGGCTTCTGAGGTGTGTGTTTTCGTTCTAAATGAATGAAGCATGTTTACAAACTGATCTGGGAGCACTAGAAACTACAAAGCTTAACATGAAGAAAATGCAATCTAAGCTATCTGATGGAATTTTCCCTATTAAACCAAACACTGCAAAAGCTTTCCCTGGGATTTCAATAAATGTAGTTGTACACATTGCTGCAGAAATTTAGTTACTCCCCCTTTCTCCAGTGGGTAGCTAGCGTAGCAGCAGATGTGCTGTGTATTTAAACCGTGAAAAAGAACCCGCGTTCTCTTCCTGGTACCTACAGAAACGTGCTTGAGAAAATTTGGAAAAATGACTGGCTTTAAATAAAACGACTTTCTTTCTTTTCCTATAAGGTATTCGACAAGCTTTTAAACACCGAAGAGTCATGTTTTCAAAAAGCACACAGATTTCATCTGGAGAAAACTCTAGCGCCGTATTATTTGAAAGTGTAGTAACATATCATTTAAATGTATGTAAATTTCCCTGAACCAATGTTCGCGCATGTTTGTCTTCATTCTTCAGCCCTTCCTGAGTAGAATGTTTAATGCTCGGTTTTTATAAAATGATGTTGCTGACATGTAAATATTGTGAGGTCGCCAAAGATATCATAATTTTATATTACTTTAAAGACTGTCTAGCAGTCATATTTTGTCATTACTGTACAGGTTAGATCACACGTCACATTATTCAGCTCAATTCTCTAAAATTGAAAGCATATTTAAAAATCAATGGTAAGACATTCAAAAATGCCGGAAACCGATGAGAACCAAATCAATTCCCTTATTTCTTAGATTTAAAATGGGCATAATTTTGCTGATCATTCACAGAAAGTATCGTTTAGCAAAACAGACCCTAACGAAGGCTGAAATATTTGATTTTCTCAGCTCTTATCCCTTTAATAGATGATTTTTGTCAGTTTAAATGTAAAAAAATCCAACACTTTTTAAAACACATGACAATTAGGCCCATGACACATCAAATCAAGCCCTTGTTACTAATATAATCCATTTTAAAAAAACAAAGCTACTATTCCAGAGCAAGTACGATTTAATGTATTGATTTCCATATTTTGGCTTACATATACAGTCAACTAAACAGTTTGTAGATTCAGTGAGAAACTGACTTGAGATCATTTAAAAATTCTTTTGCTATGAATGTTTAAATTTTATTACTCACATAAAATGTGAAGAAAATCTTCAATTACCCATCTACTATGTCGAAGTGCTTTACATAATATCTCACTTAATCCTCGGAAAGATATTTTGAGGACTGAGGGTTCTTCATGTTTATCCATCACTATAGTGTTTTACGCTTCTTCTTTTTTTTTTTTTTAAAAAAAGAATTATTTTATTTTATTTATTATTACTGTTATTATTTGATTTGCTATAGGGCGTGTGTGCTCGCTAGAGAGAGACTGAGACTGGGAAAGCAAGAAAGCAAGTCACCAGGTCCAAGACTCACACGAAAGTTAGCCATGTGCAAGTTCAGCACCATAACCACCAAGTTACCTGCGGGCCCCAATTACTCTTTTTTTTTTTTTTAATGCATTATTCATTTGGCTTCTAAAATATTGCACTCTGTTCTTTACCTTCTTCCCCTAGATCTTCCTCCTTCTTTTTATTTAAGTTACTTAAAAGACCTTCCCTGACTACTCCGTTTATTATACAACAGCCCCCCCAACCCCCATACACACGCACCACTCTCTCTCATATAATCCCTCTCCTACCCCTGGCTAGTCCCTTATCCTGCTTTAGTTTTGTTCACAAAACTGCTTGACATTATACTTAGTTATTAATAGTGACTTATTGTCTGTTTTCCTCACCTTTCTCCCACCTCTAAGCCCAAACTCAGCTCCACAAGGGGTCTTGTTTCCCTTTTTTTTAAACTCAGTATCTACAACCGTGCCTGGTACAAAATAAGCCTTCAAGACATTTGTTGAATGAATGAACATCAAGAAGATATAGAGTGGAGATTTGAATCTGGCGCCGTATTATTTGAAAGTGTAGTAACATATCATTTAAATGTATGTAAATTTCCCTGAACCAATGTTCGCGCATGTTTGTCTTCATTCTTCAGCCCTTCCTGAGTAGAATGTTTAATGCTCGGTTTTTATAAAATGATGTTGCTGACATGTAAATATTGTGAGGTCGCCAAAGATATCATAATTTTATATTACTTTAAAGACTGTCTAGCAGTCATATTTTGTCATTACTGTACAGGTTAGATCACACGTCACATTATTCAGCTCAATTCTCTAAAATTGAAAGCATATTTAAAAATCAATGGTAAGACATTCAAAAATGCCGGAAACCGATGAGAACCAAATCAATTCCCTTATTTCTTAGATTTAAAATGGGCATAATTTTGCTGATCATTCACAGAAAGTATCGTTTAGCAAAACAGACCCTAACGAAGGCTGAAATATTTGATTTTCTCAGCTCTTATCCCTTTAATAGATGATTTTTGTCAGTTTAAATGTAAAAAAATCCAACACTTTTTAAAACACATGACAATTAGGCCCATGACACATCAAATCAAGCCCTTGTTACTAATATAATCCATTTTAAAAAAACAAAGCTACTATTCCAGAGCAAGTACGATTTAATGTATTGATTTCCATATTTTGGCTTACATATACAGTCAACTAAACAGTTTGTAGATTCAGTGAGAAACTGACTTGAGATCATTTAAAAATTCTTTTGCTATGAATGTTTAAATTTTATTACTCACATAAAATGTGAAGAAAATCTTCAATTACCCATCTACTATGTCGAAGTGCTTTACATAATATCTCACTTAATCCTCGGAAAGATATTTTGAGGACTGAGGGTTCTTCATGTTTATCCATCACTATAGTGTTTTACGCTTCTTCTTTTTTTTTTTTTTAAAAAAAGATTTATTTTATTTTATTTATTATTACTGTTATTATTTGATTTGCTATAGGGCGTGTGTGCTCGCTAGAGAGAGACTGAGACTGGGAAAGCAAGAAAGCAAGTCACCAGGTCCAAGACTCACACGAAAGTTAGCCATGTGCAAGTTCAGCACCATAACCACCAAGTTACCTGCGGGCCCCAATTACTCTTTTTTTTTTTTTTTAATGCATTATTCATTTGGCTTCTAAAATATTGCACTCTGTTCTTTACCTTCTTCCCCTAGATCTTCCTCCTTCTTTTTATTTAAGTTACTTAAAAGACCTTCCCTGACTACTCCGTTTATTATACAACAGCCCCCCCAACCCCCATACACACGCACCACTCTCTCTCATATAATCCCTCTCCTACCCCTGGCTAGTCCCTTATCCTGCTTTAGTTTTGTTCACAAAACTGCTTGACATTATACTTAGTTATTAATAGTGACTTATTGTCTGTTTTCCTCACCTTTCTCCCACCTCTAAGCCCAAACTCAGCTCCACAAGGGGTCTTGTTTCCCTTTTTTTTAAACTCAGTATCTACAACCGTGCCTGGTACAAAATAAGCCTTCAAGACATTTGTTGAATGAATGAACATCAAGAAGATATAGAGTGGAGATTTGAATCTGGGTCTTTCTAAATCAAGGCCTATATTTATCTTACCACACCTGGTTTAATGTTCAGTGTAGTACATGCTATGGTTTGTGACCTACCCCAATTCATGTCTGAGATTTGGTTGTGAAGACATTAGGAGGAAACTTAATACTGTCATGATGTTGAAAGATGGAGCCTTTGGGAGTGACTGAATGATAAGGATGGATCCCTACGATTGAGTTTGGGTGGGTTAATAAGAGGAGAGAAGGCCAGATTAGAAAGGTAGATGGCAGCTGCTCTGCTCTGCTCTCGTGCTCAGGATGTGATCAGGATATTGCAAGATCCCCATCAGAGGGGATTCCTGGACTTTGACAACTGAACTGTTAGCAGAATAAACCTCTATCTAAAAAACAAAACAAAACAAAACAAAACAAAACAAAAACATGCAGTCCCAGGTATTTTCTGTTATTAGCAACAGATTGGACTAGTGTTGTGAACTTCATTGAAAGTTGCCGAATAGTAAACTTGCAAGGAAACAGTGCATCTTTATAATGAATCTTACAGCCCTATTTCTCCCTGCTCTATCCAAAGCCTGCAACTAAAGAAAATTGTTTTACTCAAAGCTCAGGAGTGAAAAGTCACATAGTTGAGAAAGAAAGAAGAAAGAAATAAAAACACTGTGTACTTGTTTGTCCAGAGTAATGTATGTACCCTACATACTTATGTGCATATGTGTTTTTGTATGTGTACAATTCATCACTGTTTTTCTCTCAAGGCAATAATATAAAGCAGGTAATATTCCTTATTTTGGAAGTGGAAACTGAGACTTGCAGTTATTTGCTGTCACCAGGAAGTCCCAATAATCTTTGTGCATGGAAGGGGCTGCATATGTGTGCATGATCAAACCTCTATTTCCCAATCTTCATTTTCTACCGAAAATATTCTTGAAGTGTAGCACTGATGGAAGAGAAACAACTACACTGCATTTAGTACTCTAGAAAGCTTCTATTCATTCAGAAAACCTTCAAGTCAGAGGCAAAAAAGGAAGAGCAGATAAAATGATTGCAGTCACATGCTACACAATGAGGTTCCATTATGTGTTTTAGACATGTGGACTGCATATATGATGGTGGTCCTGTAAAATAACAATAGGGCATCCCATATAGGCTAGGTTTGCCGAGGCCTTACAATCTACGCCTATGTTAGTGCACTCCATTAGGTATGCACAACGATGAAAGGGCCTAGCAATGCATTTCTCAGGATGAATCTCCACATGACTGTACGTCTCTTTCCAAGTTGGAGCCATTCATTTGTCATTGAACATAAAACAACTGTGCTCTACCATTAGCCTATTATACCCTTCCAAGCTATATGTGAAAGATGTATGTAAGATGGGTAGAAGCAACTTCTCTTCTGAGAGTTGTCCCTGGACTGTGGATATCCAATCCCATCTCCAAGGTAGTTTCCAATCAAGATAAGTAAGAGGACTTTTGGAAAAGGTGAAGAACCTGTCCCCTGGGATTTGGGGAAGAGAACACCAAGGAGTGAGGCCTGGTTCCTCCTGGAGAAGCGTGAAGATTATAGGTTGGAAGGGGTTGGGGTTAAAATGGGAGCATGTTGTAAATTAACTGGCCAGGCAGAGCTGCATCCATTTTCCTATTGGCCAGCTAAGCCTAAGAAGAGAACTGGACTTGGGTCATCCTGACTGGGACTCCACCTAGAAGGTAGATCGCTAGGAGTCAAGAGCCATGGCTGGAGTTCTTACAGGATCACTGCCCATGGCCAATGTTGTATCAGGATGCTCTTAACAAAGCAGGGTCCCTGAACAACCTGCAGAAATACACCCACAAGAGAAAGATCTAGATTTGGAGATGCACCACACTTGGGCGGTACCAATGACAGATTACAACTCAAGACACAGGGAGCTTTGTGTGTTCTTCTCTAATCCCTCCTCCTCCTATATCCCTGATCCTAGAAGGGACAAAGACAGTGGCTCAACAATCAGGGCAAGGATCAGAGTGTGGCATGGCACCGAAAATAACATAATGCCCTGAGAAGCCATCCCACATGGTAAGCTCTTGATTCAAGTCTGGAGACCTCTCTCATATACTTGACACATGCTTGCCCATGATCTTGGGCTGACAAAAGGTTGGGCATCAAGACTCCATTGAGGGTACTGTCTCTCTCTTTGTCTTTCCTCCCCTTTATGTCTCTCTTGTTTGTGGGAGAAATAAACTTAAAAAGAAATAAGGAAAGAGAAAGAAAGAAAGAAAGAAAGAAAGAAAGAAAGAAAGAAAGAAAGAAAGAAAGAAAGAAAGAAAGAAAGAAAGAAA
>NW_006159562.1:1291434-1303266 GCF_000334495.1 Tupaia belangeri chinensis | reverse complement strand
GAAAAGAAAAGAAAAGAAAAGAAAAGAAAAGAAAAGAAAAGAAAAGAAAAGAAAAGAAAAGAAAAGAAAAGAAAAGAAAAGAAAAGAAAAGAAAAGAAAAGAAAAGAAAAGAAAAGAAAAGAAAAGAAAAGAAAAGAAAAGAAAAGAAAAGAAAAGAAAAGAAAAGAAAAGAAAAGAAAAGAAAAGAAAAGAAAAGAAAAGAAAAGAAAAGAAGGAGGAGGTGGATCAAAGAGAGATTCTCTTTTCCCTACTACAGACTATTGGCTGTGTTGAAGCAGGAGAAGAGAGCGAGAAAGCTTTCAATTGAATAAGAGACTGGAATTTTGTCATTTGACCTATACTTTTTGTTTATTGAAGTATAACAAACATAGTATAACATTTTATCATCAACTTCATACATATATACACACACTTGGGTAACCACCACCCAGATCCAACTATAAAACATTTTTAGTACTCCAGAAGGATGCTTTTTACTCTTTCCTGATCAATACCCACTGTGCCAAAGGTAGCACTATTCTGACTTTTATCAGCACAACTTAACTTTTCTTATCTTGGAGTTCAAATATATAAAATCTTAAGTATGAACTCTTTTTTTTTTTTTTGATAAGTTCTTCTATAGGCCCCAATTACTCTCCAGAAAGAGAAAGACAGAGAGACAGAAAGAGAGAAATCACCTCCCGGAGGGATGGTCACACCACAATCCCTCCTTGTCCATACCACAATCCCTTCTCCTCCATTCTCCTCTAGGGATCTTGGACATGAACGCACACATGCCTGGCGTGAGTTTAAGCCACCCGGTCTGGGACTTGAACCATGGTCAACTACATGGAAGTCCAGCGACATAGTCATTAGATCAACTGCTGGTCCCAAAACTTTTTAGACCATTCTATCAACTCACTTAGAAAACACAATTTGACTGAAGTTAAAATAAATAGCAAAGATTTTATCTACCTTAAACACAAAGAAACAAGCAAACAAAAAAACCCTTCACAACTCTGTCTTTGGCTCATTATAGAAATGCTGTCATCCTTCAATCTACCCAATTCATGTTCGTTATGGACCAACAGCAAGTAAGGCGTTATTACAGCTAGCAATGTGGAAAAATGTAAAAAAGATAACTGGTATATTTGCTTCCAAGGAGTTTAAGGAATAGGCTTCGTGTCAGCAACGGCAGCAGTGGCTGTCATCCTAGAGTCATAGAGGTAACATCCACACCCTCAGCAGTATTATAGTTGCTTGCTCTGTGTCTAGCACCATTCTAATACTTTATATCAACTCACTTACTCCTTGGATCAATCTTATGAGGGATGATTTTTATCCTTATTTTACAGAAAAGGATACTGATGAACATGAGAGTTAATAATTTGCTGAGGTCTTGTGATGAAGCTAGAATTTGAATGCAGGTGATATGGCTACAAAATCCATACTCATCTCTCTCTACTATTTCTTTCTTTTTTTTTAAATTTTCCTATTTAAAAAAAAATTGCAATAGGACATTTGTGCTCATTGGAGAGAGAGTGAGAAAGTGAGAAAGCATCCCCCAGGGAGGGATGGCCATGCCACAATCCCTTCTCCATTCTCCTCTTGAGATCTTGAGTGTGCACGTATGTTTGGTGTATTTTTCAAGCTGCTGGGTCCAGGACTCAAAAAAAAGGTTTAAAAAGATTTTTTGCAATGGAAAAATTAGAATGGGGTAGTCAAAACAAAAACACAAAGGGTTACATTGCTGATTCTTGCCTGCTTTTTTAAGATTCTGACAAATGCACAATTTAAGAAGAAAAATGCCAATATATATCAGAAACTTCTTCCATCTCCTTTTAAAATACTACCCTGCAATGAGGTATCAGAGAATATTCAATGAAGTAGACTACCCAAGGCAGACTGCTGATCCTGGAGGGCCATTTAAGTCATGAGCTCCATGAACTTAATCAAGTATCAAAGGAATCTGTAATTCTAACTCTGATAATTGCACATTAAGGTCACATTATTATAGCTTAAGATTCAGTAAATATAGGAAATAGCTTTAGAAAAAAAAATTGTTAGAACTAGCAGATCAAGTAAGGGTTATATCACTGGACTCCCATATAGTCAACTGTAGTTTGAGTCCCAGACCCAGTGGCTTAAAATTCATGCTGGGCATATGTGTGTGCATGCCCAAAATCCCAAGAGGAGAATGGAGGAGAAGGGCTTTCAGCATGGCCATCCCCTATGGGGGGTGATTTCTCACTTTCTGTCTCTGTCTCTCCAGTGAGCACACATGTCCTATAGCAAAAATCTCTGTAAAAAAAAAAAAAAAGAAAAAAAGAAAAGGAAAGAAAAACTATTGTTCACTCATTAAATGTTTTATAGTCCTAGAAAATCGTCTATTTATATAAACACTGAAGATAACTGGTAATATCACAGATATTTGCTTCCTTTTTGTTAAGTATGCAGATTTGCATTTGTCTTTTAAATTTTTATCTGGATACCTAACTTTGTAAGACACAGTAAAAATCCCATATATAACTACATTAAAATATTGGGTTGTCGAAAAAGTCATGAAACACTTTTGCATAAACAAACAAACAAACAAACAAAAAACAGAGACTGGCCGGCAGGTGGTGTGGTGGTTAAAGACACTGGACTCCCACATGGCTAACCGCGGTTCGAATCTTGGACCTGCAACTTGCTTTCTCACTTTCTCTCTCTGTCTTTCTCTGGTCAAATTAAAAGATAATGATAATAATAAAATAAAGTTCAATAAAAATTATTAAAAAAAGAAAAAAAAACATAAATAGATCATGACTTTTCCAACGAACCAATATTATACTACCCATATATACATTAAAATATTATTTTAGTACATAATGGTTGATTGTAGCTGAATTTAAGATGGTACTCTACAAACTCTACTTAAAGCATAGTTAACAGAAGTTTCAGCATGAAATAATTAAATTCAGGCTTAGAAGTTTGGAAATTAGGATCATCTTAATATGGGTAAATAAGACTTCAAAATCATCCCTTAAGGGTAAAAAAAAAAAAAAGGCAGTAACTGCAAAGTTATTAATATCACAAGTTCTGTTTAGACTCTAAAAGGTGGGTAGGTATATACTGATTATTCCTCAAAATATAGATAGGAATTTTACTCAAATGAAACAACGTAGTAGGCACTTAAATTCTAGAGGCAATCAGGTTTGTATGAATTTGGGTTTATTTCCTAGTAGCCATGAAGACTTGGTAAAGTTTACTTAATATCTTTTGTCCTCTTCAGGAAACGTTATCATAGATAATACAATGTTGTATGTCTTATCCAAAATGCATAGGGCCAAATGGGTTCCAAATTTTTCAGATTTTAAGGACCAGCAGATGGAGTAATTGTTATGTCACTGGACTCCCACGTAATGACCACAGTTCAAGTCCTGGGCCCAGTGGTTTAAAACTCATGCTGGGCACATGTGTGTGCATGCCCAAAATCCCGAGATGAAAATGGAGGAGAAGGGATTATGGTGTGGCCATGCCCCTCAAGGAGTGACTTCTCACTTTCTCTCTCTCTCTCGTTCTCTGTCTCTCCAGTGAATGCACATACCCTACATCAAAAAATCTCTCAAAAAATCCAAAATTTTTAGATTTTTGAAAGATTATATATAGTACATAAAGAGACTTCAACATATCTGTGGAAAAAATGGAATTAAAGCCAGAAGTTATTTTGTTGAAAAAAATAGAAATACATGCATTTTTTTTACAATACCTATTCCCCATGGATTGTTTAAAAATTCCTCATCTTATATTAAATAACCTTTCCAGTGGGGTCTGGAGAAGCACTCCATAATCAAACACATTACATTATGTAGCAAAACATGCTAGTATTCACACTTAACACGATAAATAAAGAATGAAAACCAGGACCAGCAGTTAGCGTAATGGCTATGTCGCTGGACTCCCATGTAGTCGACTGCGGTTTGAGTCCCAGACCCGTTGGCTTAAACTCACGCCTGGCATGCGTGCGTGCATGCCCAAGATCCCAAGAGGAGAATGGAGGAGAAGGGATTGCATTGTGGCCATCCCCCCAGGGGGTGATTTCTCACTTCCTGTCTCTCTGTCTCTCTCTTTCTGGCGAGCGCACATGCCCTGTAGCAAAAACCTTTCCAGGTTTTCTTGGTCTTGTCTTTTCCTTTCTCAAACAGACAAAAATTCTCCAGAGTGTCCTGTGTTGAAAATGTTCTTGGTGAAGTCAGCAAGTTAATTCTCACATCAACTCTCTAACAGTGACAGTCTGTACTTCCACAAAGGAATATTTTTAAATTGTAACTAGAAACAAAACTCGAAAGAACAACGTAAGTAAAACCAGATATGAGATAAATAAAGAATAAAAACCACCTCCTGTCATTTCAGGTCAGATATTGGCATATAGTCCAATAGAACTTTCTGGAATGAAATGTCCTGTCATCCGCAGTGTTCAGTGCAGTAGCAGCTAGCCACATGTCGCTATTAGGCACTGGGGAGATGGAACTAAGGAACTGAATTTTCCATTTTATTTCATTTTTTAATTAATTTAGATTTAAATTTAATTAGCCACATGTGGTTACTTACTAATACATTAGATAGTTCAGGTCCACAGAACCTTGATTGTTTTTGCAGTCCTTGTCAATGGAGATGCTGAATGTCAGTTCTATTTTAAAACTATTTACAATGTTTTCCATGTAATGAAATCTGGGAGCTCTTTCCTACAGTCTTACTTGAAAAGAGTCATTTAAAGGACGAATTGTCAGAGCTTCCAAGACGAAAGTTTCTGTGTTCCTGAGCTATACTGGGATAGTTAACTAAAATATCAATTGTTTTATTCAGCATTTATGCTTCTCTTTATTTATTCTCTAGTTCTTCAGGGAACAACCATTTAACCTGACCAATTGTGTCTGATAACTAAGTGTCCAAAGAGTGGCTGCCAGCAACAAAAAGCAAAAAACAACTATCAAAAAACCAATGAATTGGGACCAGCAGTTAGTATAATGGCTATGTCGCTGGACTCCCAAGTAGTCGACCGCGATTCGAGTCCCAGACCCGATGGCTTAAACTCAAGCCGGGTGCGTGTGCGTGCGTGCCCAAGATCCCGAGAGGAGAATGGAGGAGAAGGGATTGTGGCGTGGTCATCCCCCCTTGGGGGGTGATTTCTTGCTTTCTGTCTCTCTGTCTCTCTCTGTCTTTCTGGCGAGCGCATGTGCCCTATAGCAAAAACCTCTCCAAAAACCAAACAAACAAAACAGTGGATTGTCAATAACAGATGAACCTTCGACCAACGAACTATATCAAGTCACAAAAGCAACGTAAACAACTATCACGGTCAAAAAACTCCTTTACATTCCACCTTAGCACACTGACACTCTTGCACAGTACTATAAACTTTCCCCAATTTTTGGAATTCATTATACTGCAGCTCACAATTAACACTGCCAGACTCCTTCCTAATCAATTATTTGTTAGGATGTTCAGCATTTCTTCGGAGCCCCTTACCTCGACATCAGAGTGGTTTAAGAGATGACACAGGCGTGCGTACGTTTCAGAATAAAAGGATGACTTTAAGCAGGCGTTAAGACTAAATGAGAACAAGGGTACTAGGAGAGAAATCAAGCCTTTTAGTCAAAGTTGAGCTTCCAGCAAGCTGCAGGCAGTGCACAGCATGAGAGGATCTGGCTCCACAAGTGCCCTGTGCTGACAGCTGAGTCAGGGTTTGAAGGCTGAACAGGTGCAAATGTTCTGTTGATGGTGCTGTTACAGAGCTTTCCTTACTCAGAAGTGCCAAAACAACAACAACAACAACAACAAAAACCCAAAGCTGTTGACAACAAATCGTGATGCATTAATTCATTTGGGGTGTTGAAGATTACATTAGCAAGTTATTATTTTTACATTGGTAGTAATCCTGCTCTGAGTTGATTAAGCGAAGGAAACAAGTGATTATTTTTGTCTGGCCTGAAATGTTTGAAGGAAGGCTGGCCCTTGGCCTGGTGGTTAAGGGAGTTAGATCTCACACAACTGACCACGTGGTTCAAATACTGGCCTGGCAGCCTGAAAAACATACCAGGCTTGTGTGCATGCCCCAGATCCCAAGAGGATGGAGAAATGGAGAAGAGATTGTGGTGTGACCATGTCCTGCTGGGGGTGATTTCTTCCCCTTCCTATCTCTTTGGCAAACGCGTGCACACTCTGACCAAAAATAAAGTTAAAGAGTAAGATTTAAAGACAATTAAAGACTGCAACTTGTACCCCTTTCTTGCTTCCTGAATAAACTCACTAGCTATTAAACTGGCATTGTATAACATACTGTATTTTTATCAAGAGTACATTCAATTTGTCACAGGTGAAAGTTCTACAAATGAAGTTTTCCAAAAAGCATACATCCTCAAAATAACCTGGCAGGAAGTTAGAATCAGTAAGGTAACTCCTACCAGTCCCTAGAGTCACATGTAAAAATGAAGACAGCGCAGTCTATGAAAGTGCTCCTATGGGGCCAGCAGGTGGCATAGTGGCTAAGGTGCTGAATTCCTATATGGCCAACCACAGTTCAAGTCCTGTACCTGGCAGCTTGAAAATCATGCTGGGCATGTGTGTATGCATGCCCAAAATCCCAGGAGGAAAATAGAGGAGAGTGAACTGTGGCATGGTCATCCCCCCAGAGGGTGATTTCTCACTTTTCCTCTCCTCTTTTTGTCTCTCTCCACAAGTGCACATGCCATATGGTAAGTAAATAAATAAATGAATGAATGAATAAAATGCTTCCAGTATTAACATTCAGTGCTTGGAATTTCTGAGTTTTTCCTAGCAGTCTCGGTTTTAATAATAATGATGAGTTATTCTGTATGCTACCTGGCCTAATTAGTCTCTGTTTTCTCCTGAATATCTGCAGCTCCTATTAGGGTGACTTATTCTGCTACTTTCTTGTCTGTTTTCTATCATAATTTCTTTCTTTTTTTTTTTTTTAATCTGGAGAGATTTTCGCTATAGGGCGCGTGCGCTTGCCAGACAGACAGAGAGAGACATAGAGACAGAAAGTGAGAAATCACTCCCCAGGGGGGATGGTCACACCGCAATCCCTTCTCCTCCATTCTCCTCTCGGGATCTTGGGCACGCACGTACACGTTCCCAGCGTGAATTTTAAGCCACCGGGTCCGGGACGCGATCCGCAGTCTACTACATGGTAGTCCAGCGACATAGCCATTACGCTAACTGCTGGTTCCCTCTGTCGTAATTTCTTACCCACATGTCACCAACATGAAAGAGCGAGTCACTAAAGATAGGAACTACATCTATCACATATTTCTCCAGCATGCACATCATACTAAGAGCACGGACCCTAGGGCTAGACATCTTGGGTTCAAATCTTGCTCTACCACTTATTGTCTGTTCAACCCTAGGCAAGTTACTTAACCTCTCTGAGCCTCAACTTTCTCAATAAGACATGGCAAATAACAGTTCCTCCACCCTTTAGTTATCATGTGTATTAAATAAGTTTATGCATGCTAAATTACATGGTAAAGTACCTAGTACTTAAACATTAAAGAAAGTTAGCAAAGATTATTATTATTATTATTGGATAAATATATTTAAGCAGAATAACATGACTTCATTTTTATTTATTAGAGATCATGGCAAGTAGAAGCAAACAAGCTGATAAAAAAAAATGGGGTTATTTGCCTTTGAATATATCGGGTTGTTGGAAAAGTCATGACATATTTTTCTATGCCAAAAATGCATCATGACTTTTCCAACAGCCTAATATCACTATTGGTAGTAGTGACGGGACATTATATCACAAAGGCTATTTCTATGAACTTTCACCTTGTGATTTGTATCCTATGAGGGTTCTACAGCACAGAAAGGAGGTTTACTCCTAAGCCTAGTTACTGATAGAACATAAAATGACCAATGAGAGAGGCACGATTTGTGCTATGAGAGTGAACGACGTGTTCTATAACAAAGCTCAGGAATTGTAACATTAACATATCTTGCGGCAATCAATCATATTCAATTCTGACTTTCAAATCGTGGTGAAACATCAAATGATACTGCTAAGCACACAGCTTAATTGTTCAGACTGCTGATGTGGACAATAATGCCATTAAGTGGGGCCAAAAAGCTACATCAGCAGTATCAAGTCAGAACACAAAAAAAGGGAGAGATTCTGAAGAAAAAGAGTTAATCCACACATTGAAACAAGATCAAAACACCCAAAATAATTTGCAAAACGATTTTATTCATGTGTTTAATAAATATGTGTCAGAATAAGCAAAAATCACAGAAGCCGAAAGTAAAAAAAAAAAAAAAAAATCAATTAAAATAAAGTCACAGAGCATAGTAGAGAATTATTTCTGGCAGTTATTTGATATAATATGGTTAATATTTCCAGTCAGTCAAATTAACACAATTTTGCCATTGTAGATTTAGTCACAAAAACGCATGCTCCCAGAGGCTTGTTCTAAGAATCAGTAACCAATTTCTTTTTGGCGTAGAACAACTTGACCATTCTCTTCTGAATACAAGTGACAAAAATAAAATCATCTCTCAGGGAAAAAAAAAAAAAGAATTGAATTAGTTTATGACACATTCGCATTGGCCATCTTTTTCCTTCTTGATTTCTCCTTCAAAGTCCTTGGGTAAAAACCAGTCCATTAATCGCTCCATTTGTATCAACAGATACATGCTTTTCTTTCTTATCGGGCTGCCTGTTCGGATCAGGTGTACTCTACCATGTTACTGATTCCAAAAAGCTCCGGCAAGGTGGTGTCAACTTATATTCCTAAAGGAAATACCCATGGCAGATCAGTGAGGCACTTAAGGTCAAGTCAGAATTGTCTGAGTTTCTACCTTAACTTGCAGGACACAAAGAGAAGAATGTAGAATTCTCAAGCACGCCCAACAACCACCAGCATTCAGTCTTCTTTGTTTATATCTTTTCCCCACCAAAGCTCAGAGGTACTTTTCATGGTAGAAAACGTGGCTTTGTGAAATTAAAACGATTTTAAACCACTCTTCTTCCTCTGTATGTTTTCTTCTTGCTTTCTTTATAGTCTCTTACTTACTTTCCAAAATGTTTACTCCCCAAAGAGTAAAATCATAAGGAAAATAAAGTCACTAAATCACATCACGGCTAGAGAGGATCATGTAACTACCCTTAGTGGTTAACTTGTCATCTTACCAATGACTTGAGAAGTGGTCTTCACTTAGAAGGAGACAGTAAAGTCAACCACACTGGACAACTGTGTGCCGAGCAGCACCATAATCAGGTCTGGCTGATAAAAGAATCTCAAGGGGCCAGCGAAAGGCATGGTAGTTAAGGTGCTAGACTCCTACATGGCTGATCGTGGTTCAAGTCTGAGACCTGGAAGCTTGCTTTCTCACCTTCCTTCTGTCTCTCTCTCTCTCTCTCACTTGCTCTTTCTCTCACTCTCTTTCTCTCTGGTGAGCACATGTGCCCTATAGCAAACTTTAAAATAATAATAATAAAATAAATATAAACAATTTTTTAAAAAGAATCTCAACATTCATTAATCACTTTCTAGAGGACATATTACATGCTCTGTACTTTTTCTAGAACTGGGATTTCAAAGATGGATGTGCTTCTTACCCTCAGGGAATTCACAATTCATTATCTTATAATGGGAAATGTCCCGTGATATGACATGAACAACATGCCACAGGACAGAAGCACGTGTTGTGGCACACGGAACTAAAGCTTTAGGCAAATCAGGGCTCAAATCTGCTTTCTTCACATATTGGGGAGCTCTATGAAAGAACACTCACTTTCTTGAACGTCATTTGACCCACGTATAACATAGACACGATATTGTTTGCCTTATAGGATATGCTTGGTGGATGGTTAACAAATACTAGCTTGGCTTCCTCCTTGTATGCAAAGTCAAGAACAATTCGTTTGGTCTAAACGCCGTGAAGATGACAGAAGGGCCAAAGACCGAACAGAGTTGAAGCTAGTTTTAGTAGATAAAAACGAAAACGAAAGGATTCTTAGCAAGGAGAGTATTGCGGAGGATCAAAAAAGAAAGGAAGAAAGAAAGAGAGCTGTAAAAAGTTCATGATGTGTTCAGAGACAGCAAAGCTGAGTGCTCCAGAGCATAAATTACCCTCCTGAGCTGGGATGTTAGCTCTACTGCCTCCTAGGGGTGACCTGGTATAAATAACCTGCCTGCTGGGTTTTTCATTTTCTTTACTTGTTTTGTCCACATAATAATAGTATCTAAATCTCATGGGGTGCACTGGGGATTAAAAGGAGATAATATGTGTATACACATTCACACAAGGGAGAGGCGACTTCCAAAAAGCCTGTTTATTTAGGTGCAAAAAAAAAAATTGAAATCCATGCCTAGTTTTTTTTTATGATATGCATTCTCCATGACCCCTCATATGCATAAGGCTTGACATGTAATAAATATTAGTGCTACTATTGTTAGCTCTGTTGTTAATAGAAACCAATGTTCATTACTAGGAAATGTCCAGGTGATTAGAGATGGGCTCAAGCACAAGAAAAATGGATTAATGTGGATTATTAGAGTGATGCTTCTTATTCCACCATTTGACTGCAGGCATCTAATTATTGGATGGTTGGGAAAGTCATGAAGCTTTTTTGCATAGAAAAACACGTCATGACTTTTCCGAAGACCCAATACTGGGTACATAGGAAGCAATGTTTTATCTCAAAATATGTGAATGGATTACCTCTACCAAGAGACTCTCTGAAACTTCCTATGGCTAAACATTGGGTTGTTGGTAAAGATATGATGCATTTTTGGATTAAAAAAAAAATAGAAAAATATGTCATGACTTTTCTAATGACTCAAAATATTCTGGTCCAGTGATTCATAAGTCTGGCTGAATATCAGAGTCTCCTATTAAATCTGATATTTAAAAAAATCAAGAAACCAAAAGCAGAGTTTCATGGGCCTAAACCTAGAAATGCTTACTCAATTAATTTAGTGTGAAGTGAGAAACTGAGGGTTTTTGTTCGTTTGTTTGTTTCCCAGGTGACTCTGATGAACGATCAAATATGGAAACTTCCACCTAGTTCACTGAGAAGTCAGGTCAGTAAGTTTTCCCCTTATTGCCTACTGAATAAAGTAACACCAAGTATATCTAACAATAACAGATTCATATTCAAAACTCCTTTTTACTTTTAATCTTGCCAAAACAGCAATTCATTTAAAGAAGGCATTTTTGAGAAGATGTCTTCTTTCTTAATTACTTACTGAAATATTTTGTATGATGGCATAAAGAAGCAGGGAAGGATAGAAACGAGTGAGCATTTCATCAAACATTAAAGAAAGAAAATACTGGAGCCAACCCATGGTATGGTGGTTGGACCATTGGACTCCATGTGGCCAACCACAGTTCGAGTCCCAGACCTAGAGGCTTGCTTTCTCACTTTTCCTCATTCTCTATCTCTTCTGGTCAAATTAAAAAAATATATTAATAATAAATAAAATTTAATTTAAATAAGTCTAGATAAAGGAGACAATACCTCTTCTTTGGATTAAAAATCACAACACTGACAAAGTAAGTTGATCAACCATTTTTTACACTCTTCTCAGCTATTTTTTAACAATGTCAGTCATAAAATGAAAAATCCAAGTAATCTGTCCAAGTTCCAATATTACTATTAGGAACAGCTGAAATTTTATCTGCTAGCAGGAAAATTCTTCTCTCAGTACATCTGTCTTAAAGAATATCAGTCAGCCTCATTGGAGAGCTCTGTTCACTTCATAAAATAATGGTTTATCTCATTAAAATAATTTATAGCTTCTCAGTGCACTTAACAGTTTGTTGATTATTATTCAATAGAAAAGC